>NW_027008963.1:30000-62348 GCF_036934945.1 Oncorhynchus masou masou
TGTTCCCTATACATAACAAACATGTTCCCTATACATAACAAACATGTTCCCTAAACATAACAGACATGTTCCCTATACATACTATAGATACAGACATGTTCCCTATACATACTATAGATACAGATATGTTCCCTATACATACTATAGATACAGATATGTTCCCTATACATACTATAGATACAGGCATGTTCCCTATACATACTATAGATACAGACATGTTCCCTATACATACTATAGATACAGACATGTTCCCTATACATAATATAGATACAGATATGTTCCCTATACATACTATAGATACAGGCATGTTCCCTATACATACTATAGATACAGACATGTTCCCTATACATACTATAGATACAGACATGTTCCCTATACATACTATAGATACAGACATGTTCCCTATACATAATATAGATACAGACATGTTCCCTATACATACTATAGATACAGGCATGTTCCCTATACATAACAAACATGTTCCCTAAACATAACAGACATGTTCCCTATACATACTATAGATACAGACATGTTCCCTATACATACTATAGATACAGACATGTTCCCTATAGATAATATAGATACAGACATGTTCCCTATAGATAATATAGATACAGACATGTTCCCTATAGATAATATAGATACAGACATGTTCCCTAAACATAACAGACATGTTCCCTATAGATAATATAGATACAGACATGTTCCCTATACATACTATAGATACAGACATGTTCCCTAAACATAATATAGATACAGACATGTTCCCTAAACATAACAGACATGTTCCCTATAGATAATATAGATACAGACATGCTCCCTATACATAATATAGATACAGGCATGTTCCCTATAGATAATATAGATACAGACATGTTCCCTATAGATAATATAGATACAGACATGTTCCCTATAGATAATATAGATACAGACATGTTCCCTATAGATAATATAGATACAGACATGTTCCCTATAGATAATATAGATACAGACATGTTCCCTATAGATAATATAGATACAGACATGTTCCCTATAGATAATATAGATACAGACATGTTCCCTAAACATAACAGACATGTTCCCTATAGATAATATAGATACAGACATGTTCCCTATACATACTATAGATACAGACATGTTCCCTAAACATAATATAGATACAGACATGTTCCCTATAGATAATATAGATACAGACATGTTCCCTAAACATAACAGACATGTTCCCTATAGATAATATAGATACAGACATGTTCCCTATACATAATATAGATACAGACATGTTCCCTATAGATAATATAGATACAGACATGTTCCCTATAGATAATATAGATACAGACATGTTCCCTATAGATAATATAGATACAGACATGTTCCCTAAACATAACAGACATGTTCCCTATAGATAATATAGATACAGGCATGTTCCCTATAGATAATATAGATACAGGCATGTTCCCTATAGATAATATAGATACAGGCATGTTCCCTATAGATAATATAGATACAGACATGTTCCCTATAGATAATATAGATACAGACATGTTCCCTATAGATAATATAGATACAGACATGTTCCCTAAACATAACAGACATGTTCCCTATAGATAATATAGATACAGACATGTTCCCTATAGATAATATAGATACAGGCATGTTCCCTATAGATAATATAGATACAGACATGTTCCCTAAACATAACAGACATGTTCCCTATAGATAATATAGATACAGACATGTTCCCTATAGATAATATAGATACTGACATGTTCCCTATAGATAATATAGATACAGACATGTTCCCTATACATGATATAGATACAGGCATGTTCCCTATACATAATATAGATACAGGCATGTTCCCTATACATACTATAGATACAGACATGTTCCCTATACATACTATAGATACAGGTATGTTCCCTATAGATAATATAGATACAGGCATGTTCCCTATACATAACAAACATGTTCCCTATACATAACAAACATGTTCCCTAAACATAACAGACATGTTCCCTATACATACTATAGATACAGACATGTTCCCTATACATACTATAGATACAGATATGTTCCCTATACATACTATAGATACAGATATGTTCCCTATACATACTATAGATACAGGCATGTTCCCTATACATACTATAGATACAGACATGTTCCCTATACATACTATAGATACAGACATGTTCCCTATACATAATATAGATACAGATATGTTCCCTATACATACTATAGATACAGGCATGTTCCCTATACATACTATAGATACAGACATGTTCCCTATACATACTATAGATACAGACATGTTCCCTATACATACTATAGATACAGACATGTTCCCTATACATAATATAGATACAGACATGTTCCCTATACATACTATAGATACAGGCATGTTCCCTATACATAACAAACATGTTCCCTAAACATAACAGACATGTTCCCTATACATACTATAGATACAGACATGTTCCCTATACATACTATAGATACAGACATGTTCCCTATAGATAATATAGATACAGACATGTTCCCTATAGATAATATAGATACAGACATGTTCCCTATAGATAATATAGATACAGACATGTTCCCTAAACATAACAGACATGTTCCCTATAGATAATATAGATACAGACATGTTCCCTATACATACTATAGATACAGACATGTTCCCTAAACATAATATAGATACAGACATGTTCCCTAAACATAACAGACATGTTCCCTATAGATAATATAGATACAGACATGCTCCCTATACATAATATAGATACAGGCATGTTCCCTATAGATAATATAGATACAGACATGTTCCCTATAGATAATATAGATACAGACATGTTCCCTAAACATAACAGACATGTTCCCTATAGATAATATAGATACAGGCATGTTCCCTATAGATAATATAGATACAGGCATGTTCCCTATAGATAATATAGATACAGACATGTTCCCTATAGATAATATAGATACAGACATGTTCCCTATAGATAATATAGATACAGACATGTTCCCTATAGATAATATAGATACAGACATGTTCCCTAAACATAACAGACATGTTCCCTATAGATAATATAGATACAGACATGTTCCCTATAGATAATATAGATACAGGCATGTTCCCTATAGATAATATAGATACAGACATGTTCCCTAAACATAACAGACATGTTCCCTATAGATAATATAGATACAGACATGTTCCCTATAGATAATATAGATACTGACATGTTCCCTATAGATAATATAGATACAGACATGTTCCCTATACATGATATAGATACAGGCATGTTCCCTATACATAATATAGATACAGGCATGTTCCCTATACATACTATAGATACAGACATGTTCCCTATACATACTATAGATACAGGTATGTTCCCTATAGATAATATAGATACAGGCATGTTCCCTATACATAACAAACATGTTCCCTATACATAACAAACATGTTCCCTAAACATAACAGACATGTTCCCTATACATACTATAGATACAGACATGTTCCCTATACATACTATAGATACAGATATGTTCCCTATACATACTATAGATACAGATATGTTCCCTATACATACTATAGATACAGGCATGTTCCCTATACATACTATAGATACAGACATGTTCCCTATACATACTATAGATACAGACATGTTCCCTATACATAATATAGATACAGATATGTTCCCTATACATACTATAGATACAGGCATGTTCCCTATACATACTATAGATACAGACATGTTCCCTATACATACTATAGATACAGACATGTTCCCTATACATACTATAGATACAGACATGTTCCCTATACATAATATAGATACAGACATGTTCCCTATACATACTATAGATACAGGCATGTTCCCTATACATAACAAACATGTTCCCTAAACATAACAGACATGTTCCCTATACATACTATAGATACAGACATGTTCCCTATACATACTATAGATACAGACATGTTCCCTATAGATAATATAGATACAGACATGTTCCCTATAGATAATATAGATACAGACATGTTCCCTATAGATAATATAGATACAGACATGTTCCCTAAACATAACAGACATGTTCCCTATAGATAATATAGATACAGACATGTTCCCTATACATACTATAGATACAGACATGTTCCCTAAACATAATATAGATACAGACATGTTCCCTAAACATAACAGACATGTTCCCTATAGATAATATAGATACAGACATGCTCCCTATACATAATATAGATACAGGCATGTTCCCTATAGATAATATAGATACAGACATGTTCCCTATAGATAATATAGATACAGACATGTTCCCTATAGATAATATAGATACAGACATGTTCCCTATAGATAATATAGATACAGACATGTTCCCTATAGATAATATAGATACAGACATGTTCCCTATAGATAATATAGATACAGACATGTTCCCTAAACATAACAGACATGTTCCCTATAGATAATATAGATACAGACATGTTCCCTATACATACTATAGATACAGACATGTTCCCTAAACATAATATAGATACAGACATGTTCCCTATAGATAATATAGATACAGACATGTTCCCTAAACATAACAGACATGTTCCCTATAGATAATATAGATACAGACATGTTCCCTATACATAATATAGATACAGACATGTTCCCTATAGATAATATAGATACAGACATGTTCCCTATAGATAATATAGATACAGACATGTTCCCTATAGATAATATAGATACAGACATGTTCCCTAAACATAACAGACATGTTCCCTATAGATAATATAGATACAGGCATGTTCCCTATAGATAATATAGATACAGGCATGTTCCCTATAGATAATATAGATACAGACATGTTCCCTATAGATAATATAGATACAGACATGTTCCCTATAGATAATATAGATACAGACATGTTCCCTATAGATAATATAGATACAGACATGTTCCCTAAACATAACAGACATGTTCCCTATAGATAATATAGATACAGACATGTTCCCTATAGATAATATAGATACAGGCATGTTCCCTATAGATAATATAGATACAGACATGTTCCCTAAACATAACAGACATGTTCCCTATAGATAATATAGATACAGACATGTTCCCTATAGATAATATAGATACTGACATGTTCCCTATAGATAATATAGATACAGACATGTTCCCTATACATGATATAGATACAGGCATGTTCCCTATACATAATATAGATACAGGCATGTTCCCTATACATACTATAGATACAGACATGTTCCCTATACATACTATAGATACAGGTATGTTCCCTATAGATAATATAGATACAGGCATGTTCCCTATACATAACAAACATGTTCCCTATACATAACAAACATGTTCCCTAAACATAACAGACATGTTCCCTATACATACTATAGATACAGACATGTTCCCTATACATACTATAGATACAGATATGTTCCCTATACATACTATAGATACAGATATGTTCCCTATACATACTATAGATACAGGCATGTTCCCTATACATACTATAGATACAGACATGTTCCCTATACATACTATAGATACAGACATGTTCCCTATACATAATATAGATACAGATATGTTCCCTATACATACTATAGATACAGGCATGTTCCCTATACATACTATAGATACAGACATGTTCCCTATACATACTATAGATACAGACATGTTCCCTATACATACTATAGATACAGACATGTTCCCTATACATAATATAGATACAGACATGTTCCCTATACATACTATAGATACAGGCATGTTCCCTATACATAACAAACATGTTCCCTAAACATAACAGACATGTTCCCTATACATACTATAGATACAGACATGTTCCCTATACATACTATAGATACAGGCATGTTCCCTATACATAACAAACATGTTCCCTAAACATAACAGACATGTTCCCTATACATACTATAGATACAGACATGTTCCCTATACATACTATAGATACAGGCATGTTCCCTATACATAACAAACATGTTCCCTAAACATAACAGACATGTTCCCTATACATAATATAGATACAGACATGTTCCCTATACATACTATAGATACAGACATGTTCCCTATAGATACAGGCATGTTCCCTATACATAATATAGATACAGGCATGTTCCCTATACATAATATAGATACAGACATGTTCCCTATAGATAATATATATACAGACATGTTCCCTATACATAATATAGATACAGACATGTTCCCTATACATAATATATATACACTGACATGTTCCCTATAGATAATATAGATACAGACATGTTCCCTATACATACTATAGATACAGACATGTTCCCTATACATAATATATATACAGACATGTTCCCTATACATACTATAGATACAGACATGTTCCCTATACATACTATAGATACAGACATGTTCCCTATACATACTATAGATACAGACATGTTCCCTATACATAATATATATACAGACATGTTCCCTATACATACTATAGATACAGACATGTTCCCTATACATACTATAGATACAGATATGTTCCCTATACATAATATAGATACAGACATGTTCCCTATACATACTATAGATACAGACATGTTCCCTATACATAATATAGATACAGGCATGTTCCCTATACATAACAAACATGTTCCCTAAACATAACAGACATGTTCCCTATACATACTATAGATACAGACATGTTCCCTATACATAATATAGATACAGGCATGTTCCCTATAGATAATATAGATACAGGCATGTTCCCTATACATAATATAGATACAGACATGTTCCCTATAGATAATATAGATACAGGCATGTTCCCTATACATAATATAGATACAGACATGTTCCCTATACATAATATAGATACAGGCATGTTCCCTATACATAACAAACATGTTCCCTAAACATAACAGACATGTTCCCTATACATACTATAGATACAGACATGTTCCCTATACATAATATAGATACAGGCATGTTCCCTATAGATAATATAGATACAGACATGTTCCCTATACATACTATAGATACAGGCATGTTCCCTGTACATACTATAGATACAGGCATGTTCCCTATACATAACAAACATGTTCCCTAAACATAACAGACATGTTCCCTATACATAATATAGATACAGGCATGTTCCCTATACATACTATAGATACAGGCATGTTCCCTATACATAACAAACATGTTCCCTAAACATAACAGACATGTTCCCTATACATACTATAGATACAGACATGTTCCCTATACATACTATAGATACAGGCATGTTCCCTATACATAACAAACATGTTCCCTAAACATAACAGACATGTTCCCTATACATACTATAGATACAGACATGTTCCCTATAGATAATATAGATACAGACATGTTCCCTATACATAATATAGATACAGGCATGTTCCCTATACATAATATAGATACAGACATGTTCCCTAAACATACTATAGATACAGACATGTTCCCTATAGATAATATAGATACAGACATGTTCCCTATAGATAATATAGATACAGACATGTTCCCTAAACATACTATAGATACAGACATGTTCCCTATAGATAATATAGATACAGACATGTTCCCTATAGATAATATAGATACAGACATGTTCCCTATACATAATATATATACAGACATGTTCCCTATACATACTATAGATACAGACATGTTCCCTATAGATAATATAGATACAGACATGTTCCCTATACATACTATAGATACAGACATGTTCCCTATACATACTATAGATACAGGCATGTTCCATATAGATAATATAGATACAGACATGTTCCCTATACATACTATAGATACAGACATGTTCCCTATACATACTATAGATACAGACATGTTCCCTATACATACTATAGATACAGGCATGTTCCCTATACATAACAAACATGTTCCCTAAACATAACAGACATGTTCCCTATACATACTATAGATACAGACATGTTCCCTATAGATAATATAGATACAGGCATGTTCCCTACACATAATATAGATACAGGCATGTTCCATATAGATAATATAGATACAGACATGTTCCCTATACATAATATAGATACAGGCATGTTCCATATAGATAATATAGATACAGACATGTTCCCTATACATACTATAGATACAGGCATGTTCCCTATACATACTATAGATACAGGCATGTTCCCCATACATAATATAGATACAGACATGTTCCCTATACATAATATAGATACAGCATGTTCCCTATAGATAATATAGATACAGACATGTTCCCTATACATAATATAGATACAGCATGTTCCCTATAGATAATATAGATACAGACATGTTCCCTATACATAATATAGATACAGGCATGTTCCCTATAGATAATATAGATACAGACATGTTCCCTATACATAATATAGATACAGCATGTTCCCTATAGATAATATAGATACAGACATGTTCCCTATACATACTATAGATACAGACATGTTCCCTACACATAATATAGATACAGCATGTTCCCTATAGATACTATAGATACAGACATGTTCCCTAAACATAACAGACATGTTCCCTATAGATAATATAGATACAGACATGTTCCCTACACATAATATAGATACAGCATGTTCCCTATAGATACTATAGATACAGACATGTTCCCTAAACATAACAGACATGTTCCCTATACATACTATAGATACAGACATGTTCCCTACACATAATATAGATACAGGCATGTTCCCTATACATAACAGACATGTTCCCTATAGATAATATAGATACAGGCATGTTCCTATACATAATATAGATACAGACATGTTCCCTATAGATAATATAGATACAGGCATGTTCCCTATAGATAATATAGATACAGACATGTTCCCTATAGATAATATAGATACAGCATGTTCCCTATAGATAATATAGATACAGACATGTTCCCTATAGATAATATAGATACAGGCATGTTCCCTAAACATAACAGACATGTTCCCTATAGATAATATAGATAGAGACATGTTTCCTATACATACTATAGATACAGGCATGTTCCCTATAGATAATATAGATACAGACATGTTCCCTATACATAATATAGATACAGCATGTTCCCTATAGATAATATAGATACAGACATGTTCCCTAAACATAACAGACATGTTCCCTATAGATAATATAGATAGAGACATGTTTCCTATACATACTATAGATACAGGCATGTTCCCTATAGATAATATAGATAGAGACATGTTTCCTATACATACTATAGATACAGGCATGTTCCCTATAGATAATATAGATACAGGCATGTTCCCTATAGATAATATAGATACAGACATGTTTCCTATACATACTATAGATACAGGCATGTTCCCTATAGATAATATAGATACAGACATGTTCCCTATACATACTATAGATACAGACATGTTCCCTATACATAATATAGATACAGGCATGTTCCCTATACATAACAAACATGTTCCCTAAACATAACAGACATGTTCCCTATACATAACATAGATACAGACATGTTCCCTATACATACTATAGATACAGACATGTTCCCTATACATACTATAGATACAGACATGTTCCCTATACATAATATAGATACAGACATGTTCCCTATAGATAATATAGATACAGACATGTTCCCTATAGATAATATAGATACAGACATGTTCCCTATAGATAATATAGATACAGGCATGTTCCCTATACATACTATAGATACAGGCATGTTCCCTATACATACTATAGATACAGACATGTTCCCTATACATAATATAGATACAGACATGTTCCCTATAGATAATATAGATACAGACATGTTCCCTATACATAATATAGATACAGACATGTTCCCTATAGATAATATAGATACAGGCATGTTCCCTATACATACTATAGATACAGGCATGTTCCCTATACATACTATAGATACAGACATGTTCCCTATACATAATATAGATACAGACATGTTCCCTATAGATAATATAGATACAGGCATGTTCCCTATACATAACAAACATGTTCCCTATACATACTATAGATAGACATGTTCCCTATACATACTATAGATAGACTTGTTCCCTATAGATAATATAGATACAGGCATGTTCCCTATAGATAATATAGATACAGCATGTTCCCTATACATACTATAGATACAGACATGTTCCCTATAGATAATATAGATACAGACATGTTCACTATACATACTATAGATACAGGCATGTTCCCTATACATAATATAGATACAGGCATGTTCCCTATACATAACAAACATGTTCCCTAAACATAACAGGCATGTTCCCTATACATAATATAGATAGACATGTTCCCTATACATACTATAGATACAGACATGTTCCCTAAACATAACAGGCATGTTCCCTATAGATAATATAGATACAGGCATGTTCCCTATAGATAATATAGATACAGGCATGTTCCCTATACATACTATAGATACAGGCATGTTCCCTATAGATAATATAGATACAGACATGTTCACTATACATAATATAGATACAGACATGTTCCCTATACATAATATAGATACAGACATGTTCACTATACATAATATAGATACAGACATGTTCCCTATAGATAATATAGATACAGACATGTTCCCTATAGATAATATAGATACAGACATGTTCCCTATACATAATATAGATACAGACATTTTCCCTATACATAATATAGATACATACATGTTCCCTATAGATAATATAGATACATACATGTTCCCTATAGATAATATAGATACAGACATGTTCCCTATACATAATATAGATACAGGCATGTTCCCTATAGATAATATAGATACAGGCATGTTCCCTATACATACTATAGATACAGGCATGTTCCCTATACATACTATAGATACAGACATGTTCCCTATACATACTATAGATACAGACATGTTCCCTACACATAATATAGATACAGACATGTTCCCTATAGATAATATAGATACAGGCATGTTCCCTATACATACTAGAGATACAGACATGTTCCCTATACATAATATAGATACAGACATGTTCCCTATAGATAATATAGATACAGACATGTTCCCTATAGATAATATAGATACAGGCATGTTCCCTATACATACTATAGATACAAACATGTTCCCTATACATACTATAGATACAGGCATGTTCCCTATACATATTATAGATACAGGCATGTTCCCTATACATAATATAGATACAGGCATGTTCCCTATACATACTATAGATACAGGCATGTTCCCTATACATAATATAGATACAGACATGTTCCCTGTACATAACAGACATGTTCCCTATACTTAATATAACCACTTTACAATGCTTCTGCTCCTTCTTACCTTGATGCAATAGAGGTGCTACTGAATCTGAAAACAAGCCATCCAGCTTTCAATCTGATAGCTTAAAATACACCGAATGATTTGAAATAGAGCAAATATTTATACACCGTTAGGTAGTCACACACAAGGCCACCTACACACACACTCAGACACACAACACACACTAAGCAGGACAAAAGTTTCATAAAGAATAAACAAACACAAGCACGCACACAACCATGCACGTTCACACAAGTGTAACACACACACACACACACACACACACACACACACACACACACACACACACACACACACACACACACACACCAGCGAGACAGATTTGTGCTGAATGCTCAGCCCTCTACTGTACGCATTATGATAGAACCACACAACAACAACAACAACAAAATATGTGCACTTAGAATGTCCCCAAATAGACTAATGTCAAATAATATTAATAAACAATATTAATAAACAATAGTCCTCAACTGGCAGCTTCATTAAATAGTATCCCCAAAGCACCCGTCTCAACGTCAACAGTGAAGAGGCGACTCCGGGATGCTGACCTTCGAGGCAGAGTTCCTCTGTCCAGTGTCTGTGTTCTTTTGCCCATCTTAAATCTTTTATTTTTATTGGCCAGTCTGAGATACAGATTTTTCTTTACAACTCTGCCTCCAAGGCCAGCATCCCGGAGTCGCCTCTTCACTGTTGACGTTGAGACTGGTGTTTTACGGGTACTATTTAATGAAGCTGTCAGTTGAGGACTTGTGAGGTATCTGTTTCTCAAACTAGACACTCTAATGAACTTGTCCTTTCGCTCAGTTGTGCACCGGGGCCTCCCACTCCTCTTTCTGTTCTGGTTAGAGACCGTTTGCACTGTTCTGTGAAGGAAGTAGTATATTGACTATTGTAGCTGGAAAATGGCAATTAACAGTGTCTACACTGTATTTCTGATCAATTTGATGTTATTTTAATGGACAACAAAAAAAATATTTTCTTTCAAAAACAAGGACATTTCTAAGTGACCTCAAACTTTTGAACGGTAGTGTACATACATACATGTCTGGTGTATGTGACAATAAAACATGATTTCATTTGAATCATTAGTAGGCTACATTTAGTTATTATACTGAACAAAAAATATAAACACAACATGCAACAATTTAAAATATTTTACTGAGTTACAATTCATATAAGGAAATTAATCAATTTCATGAGGCCCTAATCTATGGAGCTCACATGACTGGGAATACAAATATGCATATGTTGGTCACAGATACCAACAACAACAAAAAGTAGGGGCAGGTATCAGAAAACCAGTCAGTATCTAGTGTGACCACCATTTGTCACATGCAGCGCGACACATCTCCTTCACATAGAATTCATCAGGCTGTTGATTGTGGCCTGTGGAATGTTGTCCCACTCCTCTTCAAATGGCTGTGTGAAGTTGCTGCATATTGGCGGGAACTGGAACACGCTGTCTTACACGTCGATCCAGAGCATCCCAAACATGCTCAATGTGGTGACATATCTCCTGAGGCCATGGAAGAACTGGGACATGTTCAGTTTCAAGGAACTTTGTACAGATCCTTGTGACATGGAGCCGTGCATTATCATGCTGAAACATGAGGTGATGGCTGATGATAAATGACATGACAACGGGCCTCAGGATCTCATCACGGTATCTTTGTGCATCCCAAAATCCCATCGATCAAATGCAATTGTGTTTGTTATCCGTAGCTTATGCCTGCCCATACCATAACCCCACCGTCACCATGGGACACTCATTGTGACATCAGCAAACCGCTCAACAATGGCGTACTGGCCATCGGGAGCACTGGGACGTTTCCCGGTGGCCTGAGGATCGTTTTGACCTGCCGTGAATAATCAACTTGACCAGCGAAAATATAGCAAAGCATCAATGAGTTCACGGAGAATCCACGCATCAGGCTCGACTCTCGTTGCAGTGAGAGACCAAAAAAACGACATCAGGTCTCTCCGCGACACACATAGCAACCGTCTACCTGCTGTCTCTACAGATAACATTTTGGACACGTCGTGACGGTCAGAGGAGGAAAGGCGGAGCGAAACAGGGAGAGAATAAGACAAGAGAAAGGCCCTTTCCCACAGCTAATTAAACGCCATGTTCGCCAGTAAGGGACCAGTCAAAAACACCGGCTAAAACACACACACACACACACGACACCCAGCATGGTTAGCTGAGTAGCCGAAGCTAATAATAGTGACCCAAAGGCCGGTAAACAGTTTGCGCATCTTACGTATATCATAACATGTAAGGGATG
The DNA here is from genome assembly GCF_036934945.1 of Oncorhynchus masou masou. Taxonomy (NCBI): domain Eukaryota; kingdom Metazoa; phylum Chordata; class Actinopteri; order Salmoniformes; family Salmonidae; genus Oncorhynchus; species Oncorhynchus masou. The sequence continues at coordinate 43,659 of NW_027008963.1, forward strand.
TCCCTCCTCCTCTTCTGTCTGAAGAGGAGGAGCGAGAAGGATCGGAGGACGGAAGAGGAGGAGCGAGAAGGATCGGAGGACGGAAGAGGAGGAGCGAGAAGGATCAGAGGACGGAAGAGGAGTAGCGAGAAGGATCGGAGGACGGAAGAGGAGGAGCGAGAAGGATCGGAGGACGGAAGAGGAGTAGCGACAAGGATCGGAGAACGGAAGAGGAGGAGCGAGAAGGATCGGAGGACGGAAGAGGAGGAGCGAGAAGGATCGGAGAACGGAAGAGGAGGAGCGAGAAGGATCGGAGGACGGAAGAGGAGGAGCGAGAAGGATCGGAGGACGGAAGAGGAGGAGCGAGAAGGATCGGAGGACGGAAGAGGAGTAGCGACAAGGATCGGAGGACGGAAGAGGAGGAGCGAGAAGGATCGGAGGACGGAAGAGGAGGAGCGAGAAGGATCGGAGGACGGAAGAGGAGGAGCAAGAAGGATCGGAGGACGGAAGAGGAGTAGCGACAAGGATCGGAGGACGGAAGAGGAGGAGCGAGAAGGATCGGAGGACGGAAGAGGAGGAGCGAGAAGGATCGGAGGACGGAAGAGGAGGAGCGAGAAGGATCGGAGGACGGAAGAGGAGTAGCGACAAGGATCGGAGGACGGAAGAGGAGGAGCGAGAAGGATCGGAGGACGGAAGAGGAGGAGCGAGAAGGATCGGAGGACGGAAGAGGAGGAGCGAGAAGGATCGGAGGACGGAAGAGGAGGAGCGAGAAGGATCGGAGGACGGAAGAGGAGGATCGAGAAGGATCGGAGGACGGAAGAGGAGGAGCGAGAAGGATCGGAGGACGGAAGAGGAGGAGCGAGAAGGATCGGAGGACGGAAGAGGAAGAGCGAGAAGGATCGGAGGACGGAAGAGGAGGAGCGAGAAGGATCGGAGGACGGAAGAGGAGGAGCGAGAAGGATCGGAGGACGGAAGAGGAAGAGCGAGAAGGATCGGAGGACGGAAGAGGAGGAGCGAGAAGGATCGGAGGACGGAAGAGGAAGAGCGAGAAGGATCGGAGGACGGAAGAGGAGGAGCGAGAAGGATCGGAGGACGGAAGAGGAGGAGCGAGAAGGATCGGAGGACGGAAGAGGAGGAGCGAGAAGGATCGGAGGACGGAAGAGGAGGAGCGAGAAGGATCGGAGGACGGAAGAGGAAGAGTGAGAAGGATCGGAGGACGGAAGAGGAGGAGCGAGAAGGATCGGAGGACGGAAGAGGAGGAGCGAGAAGGATCAGAGGACGGAAGAGGAAGAGCGAGAAGGATCGGAGGACGGAAGAGGAAGAGTGAGAAGGATCGGAGGACGGAAGAGGAAGAGTGAGAAGGATCGGAGGACAGAAGAGGAGGAGCGAGAAGGATCGGAGGACGGAAGAGGAAGAGCGAGAAGGATCGGAGGACGGAAGAGGAAGAGTGAGAAGGATCGGAGGACCACTGCGCAGCAGGTAAGTGTCCTGTTTTTCAAATGAACATTGGAACAAAACAATAAACGATGACTTGAAATATACAAAACCGAAACAGTACCGTGTGGCCAAAACACTCACAAACCAAAAGTGAAACCCAGGCTACCAACGATTGACAGCTGCCTCTGATTGAGAACCATACCAGGCTAAACACAGAAATAGAAAATCGTAGACAAACCCACCCAACTCACGCCCTGACCATACTAAAACAAAGACAAAAACAAAGGAACTAAGGTCAGAACGTGACAGCAATGTTCAACTAGTAAAATATATTACAACTAGACTATGGACTTGCCAGCATTCGGTCATGACTCATGCCACATAAGTTAGGGGAAAGTGCACATCCACTGTACAGCGAAACAGACTACAGTAAACTAACCATGAAACATCCATGAACGTAACACAGTAGCCTGTGTGTCACGCCTTGGTCTTAGTATTTTGTGTTTTAGTTAATTAGTTGGTCAGGCCAGGGTGTGACATGGGTTTATGTTATTGTGTTGTTTTATTGTTTTTTTTGTAGGCATTGGGATTGTGGTTGATTAGGGGTGTGTTTAGTTTAGGTTTGGCTGCCTGAGGCGGTTCTCAATCAGAGTCAGGTGATTCTTGTTGTCTCTGATAGGGAACCGTATTTAGGTAGCCTGGGTTTCACTGTGTATTTCGTGGGTGATTGTTCCTGTCTCTGTGTAGTTTCACCAGATAGGCTGTAATTAGGTTTCACGTTCCGGTTTGTTGTTTTGTATTTGTCTCAGTTATTTTCATGTATTCGTCATTTGTTTCATTAAAAAACATGAGTAACCAACACGCTGCATTTCGGTCCGACTCTCTTTCGACAAACGAAGAACGCCGTTACAGAATCACCCACCACACACGGACCGAGCAGCGTGTTAACAGGCAGGAGCCACAGGAGAGGCAACAGAAGCAGCTTCAGTGGGAGAGGCTGCACCACTTGAAGAATTGGACATGGGAGGAAGAACTGGACGGAAAAGGACCCTGGGCTCAGCCTGGTGAATATCGCCGCCCCAAGGAGGAACTAGAGGCGGCTAAAGCGGAGAGGCGCTGGATTTCGGTCCGACTCTCTTTCGACAAACGAAGAACGCCGTTACACTGTGTGACACAGCACAGGCAATGACAAAGATCATTAACGCCATTAGTACCAGCATTACAAGTTACAATAATTTACAGCTCTGGGAAAAATTAACAGACCACGCCAAATTAAGAGACCACTCCAAGTGAAAAGACCACTCTTAATTAATGACACACTAATGATGGTGAAAATGATAATAGAGTATTTTCTTTGTAAAAGTTGCAGAAGGAAGTAGCAGCAACACTAGAGCGTCAGGTGCTCCTGCAGAACGTGGAGGTGGTGGTCAGTTCAGAGCCAGAGCAGGAACCTTCAGGTACAACTGAAGAGCACAAACCCTAAACATGGAGACTATGATTTTAGATTAAGTAGGACTGTAATCAGGGGGGAAATCGATGACTGCACAAGTAATACAAGTTTAAATTTAGGTTATTTACAATGTTAATCTCATTCTGCAGTGCAACTAGAAGTGCAGAGATAGAGACAGAGATAGAGAGAGGTAGAGGTAGAGAGAGAGGTAGAGGTAGAGAGAGGTAGAGAGAGAGAGAGCCATAGAGAGGTAGAGAGAGAGGTAGAGGTAGAGAGAGAGGAAGAGGTAGAGAGAGGTAGAGAGAGAGAGAGAGAGCCATAGAGAGGTAGAGAGAGAGGTAGAGGTAGAGAGAGAGGTAGAGGTAGAGAGAGAGGTAGAGGTAGAGAGAGGTAGAGAGAGCGAGAGCCATAGAGAGGTAGAGCGAGAGGTAGAGAGAGGTAGAGAGAGAGAGAGAGCCATAGAGATGTAGAGAGAGAGGTAGAGGTAGAGAGAGAGGTAGAGCTAGAGAGAGAGGTAGAGGTAGAGGTAGAGAGAGGTAGAGAGAGAGAGAGAGCCATAGAGAGGTAGAGAGAGAGAGGTAGAGAGAGAGGTAGAGAGAGGTAGAGAGAGAGAGAGCCATAGAGAGGTAGAGAGAGAGGTAGAGGTAGAGAGAGAGGTAGAGGTAGAGAGAGAGAGAGAGGTAGAGAGAGAGGTAGAGGTAGAGAGAGAGGTAGAGGTAGAGAGAGAGGTAGAGAGAGGTAGAGATAGAGCCAGAGAGAGAGAGAGGTAGAGAGCGGTAGAGAGAGAGGTAGAGGTAGAGGGAGAGGTATAGGTAGAGATAGAGAGAGGTAGAAAGAGAGGTAGAGGTAGAGAGAGAGGTAGAGAGAGAGGTAGAGGTAGAGAGAGGTAGAGGGAGAGAGACAGAGAGAGAGAGGTAGAGGTAGAGAGACAGAGAGAGAGAGAGGTAGAGGTAGAGAGAGAGGTAGAGGTAGAGAGACAGAGAGAGAGAGGTAGAGAGAGATGTAGAGGTAGAGAGAGAGGTAGAGAGAGGTAGAGAGAGAGAGAGGTAGAGAGAGGTAGAGAGAGGTAGAGGGAGAGGTATAGGTAGAGAGAGAGAGAGGTAGAGGTAGAGAGAGAGGTAGAGGTAGAGAGACAGAGACAGAGAGAGAGATGTAGAGGTAGAGAGAGAGGTAGAGGTAGAGAGACAGAGACAGAGAGAGAGAGGTAGAGGTAGAGAGAGGTAGAGACAGAGGTAGAGGTAGAGAGAGGTAGAGAGAGAGAGAGCCATAGAGAGGTAGAGAGAGAGGTAGAGGTAGAGAGAGAGGTAGAGAGAGAGAGAGGTAGAGGTAGAGAGACAGAGAGAGAGAGGTAGAGAGAGATGTAGAGGTAGATAGAGAGGTAGAGAGAGGTAGAGAGAGAGCCAGAGAGAGAGAGAGGTAGAGAGAGGTAGAGAGAGAGGTAGAGGTAGAGGGAGAGGTATAGGTAGAGAGAGAGAGGTAGAGAGAGAGGTAGAGGTAGAGAGACAGAGACAGAGAGAGAGATGTAGAGGTAGAGAGAGAGGTAGAGGTAGAGAGACAGAGAGAGAGAGAGGTAGAGAGAGAGGTAGAGAGAGAGAGAGAGAGACAGAGGAAGAGGTAGAGACAGAGGTAGAGGTAGAGAGAGGTAGAGGTAGAGAGAGAGAGGTAGAGAGAGGTAGAGGTAGAGGTAGAGAGAGAGAGGTAGAGAGAGGTAGAGAGAGAGGTAGAGAGAGAGAGAGAGGTAGAGAGAGAGAGGTAGAGAGGTAGAGGTAGAGAGGTAGAGGTAGAGAGAGAGGTAGAGAGAGAGATGTAGAGAGAGAGGTAGAGGTAGAGAGAGAGAGGTAGAGAGAGAGGTAGAGAGAGAGGTAGAGAGAGAGAGAGAGGTAGAGAGAGAGGTAGAGCGAGAGAGAGAGAGCCATAGAGAGGTAGAGAGGTAGAGGTAGAGAGAGAGGTAGAGGTAGAGAGGTAGAGGTAGAGAGAGAGGTAGAGGTAGAGGGAGAGGTAGAGAGAGAGATAGAGAGAGAGAGGTAGAGGTAGAGAGAGAGGTGGAGAGACAGACGGAGAGAGAGAGGTAGAGGTAGAGAGACAGAGAGAGAGAGGTAGAGGTAGAGAGACAGAGAGAGAGAGGTAGAGGTAGAGAGAGAGGTAGAGGTAGAGAGACAGAGAGAGAGAGGTAGAGAGAGAGGTAGAGGTAGAGGTAGAGAGAGGTAGAGAGAGAGCCAGAGAGAGAGAGAGCGGTAGAGAGAGGTAGAGAGAGAGGTAGAGGTAGAGGGAGAGGTATAGGTAGAGATAGAGAGAGGAGAAAGAGAGGTAGAGGTAGAGAGAGAGGTAGAGAGAGAGGTAGAGGTAGAGAGAGGTAGAGGTAGAGAGACAGAGACAGAGAGAGAGATGTAGAGGTAGAGAGAGAGGTAGAGAGAGAGAGGTAGAGAGAGGTAGAGACAGAGGTAGAGGTAGAGACAGAGGTAGAGGTAGAGAGAGGTAGAGGTAGAGGTAGAGAGAGAGAGGTAGAGAGAGGTAGAGAGAGAGGTTGAGAGAGAGAGAGGTAGAGAGAGAGAGGTAGAGAGAGAGAGGTAGAGAGGTAAAGGTAGAGAGAGAGGTAGAGGTAGAGAGAGAGGTAGAGGTAGAGAGAGAGGTAGAGGTAGAGGTAGAGAGAGAGGTAGAGGTAGAGAGAGAGGTAGAGAGAGAGGTAGAGAGAGAGGTAGAGGTAGAGAGAGAGAGGTAGAGAGAGAGAGGTAGAGAGAGAGAGGTAGAGAGAGAGAGGTAGAGAGGTAGAGAGAGAGGTAGAGAGAGAGAGGTAGATGTAGAGGTAGAGAGAGAGAGGTAGAGAGAGAGAGGTAGAGAGAGAGAGGTAGAGAGAGAGAGGTAGAGAGAGAGAGGTAGAGAGGTAGAGAGAGAGGTAGAGAGAGAGAGGTAGATGTAGAGGTAGAGAGAGAGAGGTAGAGAGAGAGAGGTAGAGAGAGAGAGGTAGAGAGAGAGAGGTAGAGAGAGAGAGTTAGAGAGAGGTAGAGAAACTGCAACGAGAGTCGAGCCTGATGCGTGGATAAAGGGACAGTGAAAGCATTGATTATCCTGCCCGTCCTCAGTCCAAGGATTTTGACTTATTTTTCCAGTATAACCTAAACAAACACCTCAAAGAGTCATTCCCAATGTATTCCACTCCAGAAGATGACACGAACAGAAAATGGCTGACATACTATGAAGTAACTCACTCCTCTGTTCTGCTCAGTATGTCTTGCATTCGTAAAACCTTCAGCCAAAACCTTCAGCCTGGCTTGGAACATGCCCATCAGAGAACATGAGAGAAGCAAGATCCATAGAGAAAGTGGAGAAGCCTTTTTGCTCAGAGCAAAGCAGACATCCGTACCCTTCTGAGTGATAATGTCAGTTCAACGAGACCAGGTCAGAAAGAGGAGGCAGGCAGGTCATGGAACGTGTGATTGATGTAGTTAAAGTTGAATGGTAAATGTGGGCTCAGCTACAGAGGACACGAGACACCAAGCTGCATATAACTTGGAAAAACATGGCCGACAATCATGGCCAAGTTTTCCAGAGCTTATATTGTTACTAGTGGTAATTACTTCCAGACTTGACAAAGATGATATCATTGACAAGATGTCAGAGAGCAGTGAGTTACTGCGACGACCTAATGGTTTACTAGTGGTAATTACTTCCTGGTTAGCTATTCTTTGACTCTTCCTCAACAGGCTGACAAGGGGGAAAGAGCATCTGTACAGAGGCACGTTTGTTTGTGGACTTTCGTATTTATACTTGCAGTTATGTAGCAAATGTTCTCATTGACTCAGTGTATAGACGTGTTTATTGTTGTGTTTTTATTACCAGGTCGCAATTGTAAATGAGAACTTGTTGTTAAATAAAGGTGAAATAAATAAAACATTTGCTTTATGGACACCAGTGAGTGAACATTGTACTGTAAAAAAGTAAATAAATAAAAATGTTTGTAGAGGAGTGCTTTTTCCAACTTTTGTATTATACTTACTTATATTGTCGTAGCTTATGTTCAAGTTCAGTGTGTGTGTGTGTGAGAAGGTTTTTGGAAACTTTTGATATGCTTGATGGGATGAATATAAAGATAATAATTTGAACATTTGAGCTATCTCTGTATATCTCGTTCTCTGTAAAAAAAAAAGTGTAGGCTAATTGTTTTGTGTGTCTAACCTTGTACATTTGTGTATTCCTAGTGGGTTTTTGAGAGTGCACCCAAAGAGCCAAAACTCAGTGTTCAGATGTGGAATTGGAATTAAAATTCAATTCTCTGGCAACAGCTATGGTGGACATTCCTGCAGTCAGCATGCCAACTGAACACTCCCTCAAAAACTTGAGAGATCTGTGGCATTGTGTTGTGTGACAAAACTGCACATTTTAGTGTGGCTTTTTATTGTCCCCAGCACAAGGTGCACCTGTGTAATGATCTTGCTGTTTAATCAGCTTCTTAATTCATCCACCTGACAGGTGTGGCATATCATCTTGGCAAAGGATAAAGGCTCACTAACAGGGATGTAAACAAATTTGTGGACAATATTTGAAAGAAATAAAGCTTTTTGTGAATATGAACATTGTTGGGGATTTTTCCCTTCAGCTTTTATGAAACATCTATTGAATTTATTTTTTTGATCAGTATATATTGAAATGAGTTATTTTCTCAGCAGCACTCTTGAAGAAAGACTCTGTCAATGTCTGTCATTGTGGTACGTGTGTGTGGAAGTATGTGTGTGTGTGTGTGTGTGTGTGTGTGTGTGTGTGTGTGTGTGTGTGTGTGTGTGTGTGCGTGCGTGCGTGCGTGCGTGCGTGCGTGCGTGCGTGCGCGTGCGTGTGTGTGTGCGTTCAGCAGGACCCAACGTCTTCTACACCATGTAGAAATGTAAAATAAGGAATCATGTTGGTTATATTTCCATTCCAGTGTTTTACTTGCTATATTGTATTTACTTTGCCACCATGGCCTTTTTTTGCCTTCACCTCCCTTATCTCACCTCATTTGCTCACACCGTATATAGACTTGTTTATACTGTAGTATTGACTGTATGTTTGTTTTACTCCATGTGTAACTCTGTGTTGTTGTATGTGTCAAACTGCTTTGCTTTATCTTGGCCAGGTCGCAGTTGTAAATGAGAACTTGTTCTCAACTAGCCTACCTGGTTAAATAAAGGTGAAATAAAATAAAAAATACAGTACTGATCTATATTACAGTACTACAGTATTGATCTATATTACAGTATTACAGTAGTGATCTATATTACAGTATTACAGTACTGATCTATATTACAGTATTACAGTACTGATCTATATTACAGTATTACAGAAGTGATCTATATTACATTATTACAGTATTGATCTATATTACAACATTACAGTATTGATCTATATTACAGTATTACAGTAGTGATCTATATTACATATTGTATTGCATTGTTTTGGTATTGTATTGTATTGATGTTGTATTGGTATTGATATTGTATTGTATTGCATTGGTATTGGTATTGTATTGTATTGGTATTGTATTGTATTGGTATTGGTATTGTATTGTATTGGTATTGTATTGGTATTGGTATTGTATGGTATTGGTATTGTATTGTATTGGTATTGTATTGGTATTGTATTGGTATTGTATTGTATTGGTATTGTTATTGTTATTGTATTGGTATTGGTATTGTATTGGTATTGCATTGGTATTGGTATTGTATTGTATTGCATTGGAATTGGTATTGTATTGGTATTGGTATTGTATTGTATTGCATTGGTATTGGTATTGTATTGGTATTGTATTGTATTGGTATTGGTATTGTATTGCATTGTATTGGTATTGTATTGGTATTGTATTGCATTGGTATTGGTATTGTATTAGTATTGTATTGGTATTGTATTGGTATTGTATTGCATTGGTATTGGTATTGTATTGGTATTGTATTGCATTGATATTGGTATTGGTATTGTATTGGTATTGCATTGGCATTGTATTGCATTGGTATTGGTATTGTATTGTATTGGTATTGTATTGGTATTGTATTGTTATTGTATTGGTATTGGTATTGTATTGGTATTGTATTGTTATTGGTATTGTATTGGTATTGGTATTGTATTGTATACATTACAGTAGTGATCTATATTACAGTATTACAGTAGTGATCTATATTACGTATTGTATTGCATTGTTTTGGTATTGTATTGTATTGATATTGTATTGGTATTGATATTGTATTGTATTGCATTGGTATTGTATTGGTATTGGTATTGTATTGTATTGGTATTGTATTGTATTGATATTGTATTGTATTGTATTGGTATTGGTATTGGTATTGTATTGTATTGGTATTGGTATTGTATTGGTATTGGTATTGTATTGGTATTGTATTGTATTGGTATTGTATTGGTATTGGTATTGTATTGTATACATTACAGTAGTGATCTATATTACAGTATTACAGTAGTGATCTATATTACGTATTGTATTGCATTGTTTTGGTATTGTATTGTATTGATATTGTATTGGTATTGATATTGTATTGTATTGCATTGGTATTGTATTGGTATTGGTATTGTATTGTATTGGTATTGTATTGTATTGATATTGTATTGTATTGTATTGGTATTGTATTGGTATTGGTATTGTATTGTATTGGTATTGTATTGGCATTGGTATTGTATTGGTATTGGTATTGTATTGGTATTGTATTGGTATTGTATTGGTATTGGTATTGTATTGTATTGGTATTGTATTGGTATTGGTATTGGTATTGTATTGTATTGCATTGGTATTGGTATTGTAATTGTATTGGTATTGTATTGGTATTGGTATTGATATTGCATTGGTATTGCATTGGTATTGGTATTGGTATTGTATTGCAGTGGTATTGGTATTGTAATTGTATTGGTATTGGTATTGTATTGGTATTGCATTGGTATTGCATTGGTATTGCATTGGTATTGGTATTGTATTGCATTGGTATTGGTATTGTATTGGTATTGGTATTGTATTGGTATTGTATTGTATTGGTATTGTATTGTATTGCATTGGTATTGGTATTGGTGTTGTATTGGTATTGTATTGGTATTGTATTGCATTGGTATTGTATTGTATTGGTATTGTATTGGTATTTTATTGGTATTGGTATTGGCATTGTATTGTATTGGTATTGTATTGTATTGGTATTGTATTGGTATTGTATTGTTATTTTATTGGTATTGTATTGGTATTGGTATTGTATTGGTATTGTATTATTATTTTATTGGTATTGGTATTGCATTGGTATTGGTATTGGTATTGGTATTGTATTGGTATTGGTATTGTATTGGTATTGGTATTGGTATTGTATTGGTATTGGTATTGTATTGGTATTGTATTGGTATTGTATTGGTATTGGTATTGTATTGGTATTGTATTGGTATTGCATTGGTATTGGTATTGGTATTGTATTGTATTGGTATTGTATTGGTATTATATTGTATTGTATTGGTAATGTATTGGTATTGGTATTTTATTGTATTGGTATTGTATTGGTATTGGTATTGTATTGGTATTGTATTGGTATTGTTATTGGTATTGGTATTGTATTGGTATTGTATTGGTATTGCATTGGTTTTGGTATTGGTATTGTATTGGTATTGGTATTGTATTGGTATTATATTGGTATTGCATTGGTATTGGTATTGGTATTGTATTGGTATTGTATTGGTATTGGTATTGTATTGTATTGATATTGTATTGTATTGGTATTGTATTGGTATTGGTATTGTATTGGTATTGTATTGGTATTGGTATTGTATTGGTATTGGTATTGTATTGTATTGCATTGGTATTGTATTGGTATTGGTATTGTATTGCATTGGTATTGGTATTGTATTGCATTGGTATTGGTATTGGTATTGTATTGGTATTGGTATTGTAATTGTATTGGTATTGTATTGGTATTGGTATTGTATTGGTATTGCATTGGTATTGCATTGGTATTGGTATTGGTATTGTATTGCATTGGTATTGGTATTGTAATTGTATTGGTATTGTAATTGTATTGGTATTGGTATTGGTATTGGTATTGCATTGGTATTGCATTGGTATTGGTATTGTATTGCATTGGTATTGGTATTGTATTGGTATTGGTATTGTATTGGTATTGTATTGGTATTGTATTGTATTGCATTGGTATTGGTATTGGCATTGTATTGGTATTGGTATTGTATTGGTATTGTATTGGTATTGGTATTGTATTGGTATTGTATTGTATTGGTATTGTATTGTATTGGTATTGTATTGGTATTGTATTGTATTGTTATTGGTATTGTATTGGTATTGGTATTGTATTGGTATTGTATTGTTATTTTATTGGTATTGGTATTGCATTGGTATTGGTATTGGTATTGGTATTGTATTGGTATTGTATTGTATTGGTATTGTATTGGTATTGTATTGGTATTGGTATTGGTATTGTATTGGTATTGGTATTGTATTGGTATTGTATTGGTATTGTATTGGTATTGGTATTGTATTGGTATTGGTATTGTATTGTATTGGTATTGTATTGGTATTGGTATTGTATTGTATTGGTATTGTATTGGTATTGTATTGGTATTGCATTGGTATTGGTATTGGTATTGTATTGTATTGGTATTGTATTGGTATTGTATTGTATTGTATTGGTAATGTATTGGTATTGGTATTTTATTGTATTGGTATTGTATTGGTATTGGTATTGTATTGGTATTGTATTGGTATTGTTATTGGTATTGGTATTGTATTGGTATTGTATTGGTATTGCATTGGTTTTGGTATTGGTATTGTATTGGTATTGGTATTGTATTGGTATTGTATTGGTATTGCATTGGTATTGGTATTGGTATTGTATTGGTATTGTATTGGTATTGGTATTGTATTGGTATTGTATTGGTATTGTATTGGTATTGTATTGGTATTGTATTGGTATTGGTATTGTATTGGTATTGTATTGGTATTGTATTGTATTGGTATTGTATTGGTATTGGTATTGTATTGGTATTGTATTGGTATTGGTATTGTATTGGTATTGGTATTGTATTGTATTGCATTGGTATTGGTATTGTATTGGTATTGGTATTGTATTGCATTGGTATTGGTATTGGTGTTGTATTGGTATTGGTATTGGTATTGTATTGTATTGCATTGGTATTGGTATTGTAATTGTATTGGTATTGTATTGGTATTGGTATTGTATTGGTATTGCATTGGTATTGCATTGGTATTGGTATTGGTATTGTATTGCATTGGTATTGGTATTGTAATTGTATTGGTATTGTAATTGTATTGGTATTGGTATTGGTATTGCATTGGTATTGCATTGGTATTGGTATTGGTATTGTATTGCATTGGTATTGGTATTGTATTGGTATTGTATTGCATTGGTATTGGTATTGGCATTGGCATTGTATTGGTATTGGTATTGTATTGGTATTGTATTGGTATTGGTATTGTATTGTATTGGTATTGTATTGTATTGGTATTGTATTGGTATTGTATTGTATTGTTATTTTATTGGTATTGTATTGGTATTGGTATTGTATTGGTTTTGTATTGTTATTTTATTGGTATTGGTATTGCATTGGTATTGGTATTGGTATTGGTATTGTATTGGTATTGTATTGGTATTGCATTGGTATTGGTATTGGTATTGTATTGTATTGGTATTGTATTGGTATTGTATTGTATTGTATTGTATTGGTATTGTATTGGTATTGGTATTGTATTGTATTGGTATTGTATTGGTATTGGTATTGTATTGGTATTGTTATTGGTATTGGTATTGGTATTGCATTGGTTTTGGTATTGGTATTGTATTGGTATTGTATTGGTATTGCATTGGTATTGGTATTGGTATTGTATTGGTATTGTATTGTATTGGTATTGCATTGGTATTGTATTGGTATTGCATTGGTATTGTATTGGTATTGGTATTGTATTGGTATTGTATTGGTATTGTATTGGTATTGTATTGTATTGGTATGGTATTGTATTGGTATGGTATTGTATTGGTATTGGTATTGGTATTGTATTGTATTGGTATGGGTATTGGTATTGTATTGGTATTGGTATTGTATTGGTATTGGTATTGTATTGGTATTGCATTGGTATTGGTATTGTATTGGTATTGGTATTGGTATTGTATTGGTATTGTATTGGTATTGTATTGTATTGGTATGGTATTGGTATGGTATTGTATTGGTATTGTATTGTATCAGTATTGTATTGTATTGGTATTGGTATTGTATTGCATTGGTATTGTATCGGTATTGTATTGTATCGGTATTGTATTGGTATTGGTATTGTATCGGTATTGTATTGTATCGGTATTGTATTGTATCGGTATTGTATTGGTATTGGTATTGTATTGGTATTGGTATTGTATTGGTATTGTATTGTATCGGTATTGTATTGGTATTGTATTGGTATTGCATTGGTATTGTATTGGTATTGGTATTGTATTGGTATTGTATTGGTATTGTATTGGTATTGTATTGTATTGGTATGGTATTGTATTGGTATGGTATTGTATTGGTATTGGTATTGTATTGTATTGTTATTTTATTGGTATTGTATTGGTATTGGTATTGTCTTGGTATTGTATTGTATTGTTATTTTATTGGTATTGGTATTGGTATTGTATTGGTATTGCATTGGTATTGGTATTGTTATTGTATTGGTATTGTATTGTATTGGTATTGGTATTGGTATTGTATTGGTATTGGTATTGGTATTGTATTGGTATTGGTATTGTATTGGTATTGGTATTGTATTGGTATTGTATTGGTATTTGTATTGTATTGGTATTGGTATTGTATTGGTATTGTATTGGTATTGGTATTGTATTGGTATTGTATTGGTATTGTATTGTATTGGTATTGTATTTGTATTGGTATTGTATTGTATTGGTATTGTATTGTATTGGTATTGTATTGGTATTGTATTGTATTGTATTGGTATTGTATTGGTATTGGTATTGATATTGTATTGGTATTGTATTGGTATTGGTATTGTATTGGTATTGTTATTGGTATTGGTAATGCATTGGTTTTGGTATTGGTATTGTATTGGTATTGGTATTGTATTGGTATTGTATTGGTATTGGTTTTGTATTGGTATTGGTATTGTATTGGTATTGGTATTGTATTGGTATTGGTATTGTATTGGTATTGTATTGGTATTGCATTGGTATTGGTATTGTATTGTATTGGTATTGTATTGGTATTGTATTGGTATTGGTATTGTATTGGTATTGTATTGGTATTGTATTGTATTGGTATGGTATTGTATTGGTATGGTATTGGTATTGTATTGGTATTGTATTGTATCGGTATTGTATTGGTATGGTATTGGTATTGTATTGTATTGGTATTGTATTGGTATTGTATTGGTATTGTATCGGTATTGGTATTGTATTGGTATTGGTATGGTATTGGTATTGTATTGGTATTGGTATTGTATTGGTATTGGTATTGTATTGGTATTGTATTGGTATTGGTATTGTATTGGTATTGTATTGGTATTGTATTGTATTGGTATTGTATTGGTATTGGTATTGTATTGTATTGTTATTTTATTGGTATTGGTATTGTATTGGTATTGGTATTGTATTGGTATTGTATTGTATTGTATTGGTATTGGTATTGTATTGGTATTGGTATTGGTATTGTATTGGTATTGTATTGGTATTGTATTGGTATTGGTATTGTATTGGTATTGGTATTGTATTGGTATTGTATTGGTGTTGGTATTGTATTGGTATTGTATTGGTATTGGTATTGTATTGGTATTGTATTGTATTGGTATTGTATTTGTATTGGTATTGGTATTGTATTGTTATTGGTATTGTATTGGTATTGTATTGGTATTGTATTGTATTGGTATTGTATTGGTATTGGTATTGTATTGTATTGGTATTGTATTGGTATTGGTATTGTATTGGTATGGGTATTGGTATTGTATTGGTATTGGTATTGTATTGGTATTGGTATTGTATTGGTATTGCATTGGTATTGGTATTGTATTGGTATTGGTATTGGTATTGTATTGGTATTGTATTGGTATTGTATTGGTATTGTATTGTATTGGTATGGTATGGTATTGGTATGGTATTGTATTGGTATTGTATTGGTATTGTATTGTATCAGTATTGTATTGTATTGGTATTGGTATTGTATTGCATTGGTATTGTATCGGTATTGTATTGTATCGGTATTGTATTGGTATTGGTATTGTATCGGTATTGTATTGTATCGGTATTGTATTGGTATTGGTATTGTATTGGTATTGGTATTGTATTGGTATTGTATTGTATCGGTATTGTATTGGTATTGGTTTTGTATTGGTATTGGTATTGTATTGTATTGGTATTGTATTGGTATTGTATTGTTATTGGTTGCAAGTTCAAACCCCCGAGCTGACAAGGTACAAATCTGTCGTTCTGCCCCTGAACAGGCAGTTAACCCCACAGTTTCTTGGCCGTCATTGAAAATAAGAATTTGTTCTTAACTGACTTGCCTGGTTAAATAAAGGTAAAAAACATTGAAGTATTAGAAAGGGAGAAAAGTGTACAATAAGGATGGAACAGTAGTGCTGTGAAATCTAACCTTAATAATCCTCACTAATTCTGGAACTGTGATGACAACGTAGTGAACCCGTTGTGCCAGGCTCCAGGTTTAAACTGCTGTGTGTGGACGGCGTACCATAATGATTCCCAACGGTCCAGTCGTAGTGAACCCGTTGTGCCAGGCTCCAGGTTTAAACTGCTGTGTGTGGACGGCGTACCATAATGATTCCCAACGGTCCAGTCGTAGTGAACCCGTTGTGCCAGGCTCCAGGTTTAAACTGCTGTGTGTGGACGGCGTACCATAATGATTCCCAACGGTCCAGTCGTAGTGAACCAGTTGTGCCAGGCTCCAAGTTTAAACTGCTGTGTGTGGACGGCGTACCATAATGATTCCCAACGGTCCAGTCGTAGTGAACCCGTTGTGCCAGGCTCCAGGTTTAAACTGCTGTGTGTGGACGGCGTACCATAATGATTCCCAACGGTCCAGTCGTAGTGAACCCGTTGTGCCAGGCTCCAGGTTTAAACTGCTGTGTGTGGACGGCGTACCATAATGATTCCCAACGGTCCAGTCGTAGTGAACCCGTTGTGCCAGGCTCCAGGTTTAAACTGCTGTGTGTGGACGGCGTACCATAATGATTCCCAACGGTCCAGTCGTAGTGAACCAGTTGTGCCAGGCTCCAAGTTTAAACTGCTGTGTGTGGACGGCGTACCATAATGATTCCCAACGGTCCAGTCGTAGTGAAGCCGTTGTGCCAGGCTCCAGGTTTAAACTGCTGTGTGTGGACGGCGTACCATAATGATTCCCAACGGTCCAGTCGTAGTGAACCCGTTGTGCCAGGCTCCAGGTTTAAACTGCTGTGTGTGGACGGCGTACCATAATGATTCCCAACGGTCCAGTCGTAGTGAACCCGTTGTGCCAGGCTCCAGGTTTAAACTGCTGTGTGTGGACGGCGTACCATAATGATTCCCAACGGTCCAGTCGTAGTGAACCCGTTGTGCCAGGCTCCAGGTTTAAACTGCTGTGTGTGGACGGCGTACCATAATGATTCCCAACGGTCCAGTCATAGTGAACCCGTTGTGCCAGAATCCAGGTTTAAACTGCTGTGTGTGGACGGCGTACCATAATGATTCCCAACGGTCCAGTCATAGTGAACCCGTTGTGCCAGGCTCCAGGTTTAAACTGCTGTGTGTGGACGGCGTACCATAATGATTCCCAACGGTCCAGTCATAGTGAACCCGTTGTGCCAGGCTCCAGGTTTAAACTGCTGTGTGTGGACGGCGTACCATAATGATTCCCAACGGTCCAGTCATAGTGAACCCGTTGTGCCAGGCTCCAGGTTTAAACTGCTGTGTGTGGACGGCGTACCATAATGATTCCCAACGGTCCAGTCGTAGTGAACCCGTTGTGCCAGGCTCCAGGTTTAAACTGCTGTGTGTGGACGGCGACCATAATGATTCCCAACGGTCCAGTCGTAGTGAAGCCGTTGTGCCAGGCTCCAGGTTTAAACTGCTGTGTGTGGACGGCGTACCATAATAATTCCCAACGGTCCAGTCGTAGTGAACCCGTTGTGCCAGGCTCCAGGTTTAAACTGCTGTGTGTGGACGGCGTACCATAATGATTCCCAACGGTCCAGTCATAGTGAACCCGTTGTGCCAGGCTCCAGGTTTAAACTGCTGTGTGTGGACGGCGTACCATAATGATTCCCAACGGTCCAGTCGTAGTGAACCCGTTGTGCCAGGCTCCAGGTTTAAACTGCTGTGTGTGGACGGCGTACCATAATGATTCCCAACGGTCCAGTCGTAGTGAACCCGTTGTGCCAGGCTCCAGGTTTAAACTGCTGTGTGTGGACGGCGTACCATAATGATTCCCAACGGTCCAGTCGTAGTGAACCCGTTGTGCCAGGCTCCAGGTTTAAACTGCTGTGTGTGGACGGCGTACCATAATGATTCCCAACGGTCCAGTCGTAGTGAACCCGTTGTGCCAGGCTCCAGGTTTAAACTGCTGTGTGTGGACGGCGTACCATAATGATTCCCAACGGTCCAGTCGTAGTGAAGCCGTTGTGCCAGGCTCCAGGTTTAAACTGCTGTGTGTGGACGGCGTACCATAATGATTCCCAACGGTCCAGTCGTAGTGAAGCCGTTGTGCCAGGCTCCAGGTTTAAACTGCTGTGTGTGGACGGCGTACCATAATGATTCCCAACGGTCCAGTCGTAGTGAACCCGTTGTGCCAGGCTCCAGGTTTAAACTGCTGTGTGTGGACGGCGTACCATAATGATTCCCAACGGCTACATGTCCCAGATGACTTTTCTACAACTACCTTACCTTAATATGATCCACTATTGTTATCGACCCTCAGGAACAACCACAAGGACGTGACAGAGGAACGAATGGTAAACTAACGATGGAATGATTCAAAATGTAGGCTACAAATTGAAGGAGACTGTTACATGAATCAACTCGGTAGGTTCGGCTCTACTGTCTGTGCACACAGGTTACAGCCTCAGATTGGGTCTACAAATTTCAGCCCAGCAAATTATGAAGCCATAGGACTAAGTAGTGTACTATATAGGGAATAGGGTGCCATAGGGCTCTGGTCTAACGTAGTGCACTATATATAGGGAATAGGGTGCCATAGGGCTCTGGTCTAACGTTGTGCACTATATATAGGGAATAGGGTGCCATAGGGCTCTGGTCTAACGTTGTGCACTATATATAGGGAATAGGGTGCCATAGGGGTCTGGTCTAAAGTAGTGTACTATATAGAGAATAGGGTGCCATAGGGCTCTGGTCTAAAGTAGTGTACTATATAGAGAATAGGGTGCCATAGGGCTCTGGTCTAATGTTGTGCACTATATATAGGGACTAGGGTGCCATAGGGCTCTGGTCTAACGTAGTGCACTATATATAGGGAATAGGGTGCCATAGGGCTCTGGTCTAACGTTGTGCACTATATATAGGGAATAGGGTGCCATAGGGCTCTGGTCTAACGTTGTGCACTATATATAGGGAATAGGGTGCCATAGGGCTCTGGTCTAAAGTAGTGTACTATATAGAGAATAGGGTGCCATAGGGCTCTGGTCTAAAGTAGTGTACTATATAGAGAATAGGGTGCCATAGGGCTCTGGTCTAATGTTGTGCACTATATATAGGGACTAGGGTGCCATAGGGCTCTGGTCTAAAGTAGTGCACTATATAGGGAATAGGGTGCCATAGGGCTCTGGTCTAAAGTAGTGCACTATATAGGGAACAGGGTGCCAT
>NW_027008964.1:0-27639 GCF_036934945.1 Oncorhynchus masou masou
TACCACTGGAGCCGTCTTCAGCTGAGTTCAAGGCAGTACCACTGAGCCGCTCTTCAGCTGAGTTCAAGGCAGGACCACTGAGCCGCCTTTCAGCTGAGTTCAAGGCAGTACCACTGGAGCCGTCTTCAGCTGAGTTCAAGGCAGTGACCACTGGAGCCGCCTTCAGCTGAGTTCAAGGCAGTACCACTGAGCCGTCTTCAGCTGAGTTCAAGGCAGTACCACTGAGCCGTCTTCAGCTGAGTTCAAGGCAGTAACACTGAGCCGTCTTCAGCTGAGTTCAAGGCAGTACCACTGAGCCGCCTTCAGCTGAGTTCAAGGCAGGACCACTGAGCCGTCTTCAGCTGAGTTCAAGGCAGTACCACTGAGCCGTCTTTCAGCTGAGTTCAAGGCAGTACCACTGGAGCCGTCTTCAGCTGAGTTCAAGGCAGTACCACTGAGCCGTCTTCAGCTGAGTTCAAGGCAGTACCACTGAGCCGTCTTCAGCTGAGTTCAAGGCAGTACCACTGGAGCCGTACCACTGAGGCTCAGCAGTGGCACACTGGAGCCGTCTTCAGCTGAGTTCAAGGCAGTACCACTGGAGCCGCCTTCAGCTGAGTTCAAGGCAGGACCACTGGAGCCGTCTTCAGCTGAGTTCAAGGTAGTACCACAGCTGAGTTCAAGGCAGGACCATTGAACTGCCATTGAACTGTTACGTTTATTACAGTAAATACAATACTGGATGGCATCTGGAAAACTGTGTTGTGGAGTTGACACACTTATAGCTATGAGGCTCCCGAGTGGTGCAGCGGTCTAAGACAATGCATCTCAGTGCTAGAGGCGGCACTGCAGGCCCTGGTTTGAATCCAGGCTGTATCACACCCGGCCTGTGATTGAGAGTCCCATAGGGCGGCACACAATTGGACCAGCGTCGTCCGGTTTGGCCGGGGTAGGGCCCGTCATAAAGAAATAATAATTTGTTCTTAACTGACTTGCCTGGTTATATGAAGGTTACATTTAAAAAAAGATGAACAAGCAAGACGCACATGTCTGAAGACAGGGTAGTGGAAAGGACAGGTCCGTTTGGCACCGGTATTTACTGGATGACATGATGGCACGGAGCAAGCAGCACCTGTGTTCAGACACGCAAATGTAGACAAACATCTCCGTTGGATTGGATGAAGCTGTGTTTCCCATTAGTTCCAAGTCCTCTTCCCACAAATCTTCATCTCGCTTTACTGAGGCCCCACAATTCTCTCTCTTCCTCCAAATACTTCTGACATACTCTCACTTTTACTTTACATCTCCCTCTCAGACGCACAAAAACTCACACACGCACACACGCACACACACACTCACACACTCACACACGCACGCACACGCACACACACACACACACTCACACACGCACACACGCACACACGCACACACGCACACACGCACACACGCACACACGCACACACGCACACACGCACACGCGCACACGCACACACGCACACACACACACACACACACACACACGCACGCACACACACACACACACGCACACACACACACACGGTGACATACTGTCGTGCATGCAGTCTGACCATTTGTTTTTTAGTAGCAGAGGTTATGCAGGGGCTCGTGCAAATCTTTATCTAAATATGGATGTGGAGATTTCTCCCTGGTAACGAGTCAGTGTGGAAACTGTCTCAGCATGACAGAGTTATTACCACCACTTGGATTCCAGAAGTGTAAGATCACATATTTATCAAAACTAAGGAAAAAGCTTAGGGGCAACGGGAGCACCTTAACCTTATATATTTAGCTTGTAAATTCTTCATGAATAATGAATTCAAGGCGTGCAAGTTTAATCGAAAGCTGATAGCGATCGAGCTATAGCCTTCATCAACTATCATTCACGACATAAAGGTTTTTTTCTAAAAAGTGAATTGCGACCTGCCAAGGCCAATCTCTGAGGGAATATTTGTCTGATTCCAGAAAATGGAGCTTTGTCCACGATGTCCACGTTTGCTGATTGGGAGTAGTTTGGATTGTACTCTTCATCACGATTTAATTAAGAAATAATTAAGTTCTCTGCGTTCCGGACCTGTCTTCACAAATCAACCCTGGGTTCACAGAATTCCTGCACACGTTCCTTCTAGCAAAGAACTCCAACAACAACACCTCTCGGGGAGAAGACCTTTTTCATATTTTGTTACTTCTCTCTTCATATGCTCTACCCTTTCCTCATCACTCATTCTTATTGTTTTTGTTTGATATGTTTTCATGGGTTTCAATCACGTCCTCAGATTATAAAGTCAGATTAGTGGGGTCATGAATGGGATGTATTTGTTGCGGGAGCATTGATTGAAATACAGTTTGTTGTCATTGTCAGAACCAGTAGAACAAGTAGAGGTCACATGGGCTGCTCATTACTTTCTGCTTCAGAACGTTTCCTCAAAACAGTTAGGCACATATTTTTCTTATTTACTATATCATTTATCTGAATTGAGATGGATGCAATTAAAACACTGACACATTGAATTACACACAGTCAATAACCAAATGTATTGCGTTAGCTTGGAGCTAATTTGTCTTCGCCTCCTATTTGAACTGACTGGTAAACCTTCACCCTCTCCTATGAGACTGACTGGTAAACCTTCACCTCTCCTATGAGACTGACTGGTAAACCTTCACCCCTCTTATGAGACTGACTGGTAAACCTTCGCCCCTCCTATGAGACTGACTGGTAAACCTTCACCCCTCCTATGAGACTGACTGGTAAACCTTAGCCCCTCCTATGAGACTGACTGGTAAACCTTCACCCCTCCTATGAGACTGAATAGGAAACCTTCACCCCTCCTATGACACTGACTGGTAAAATTTCACCTCTCCTATGAGACTGACTGATGAAACCTTCACCCCTCCTATGAGACTGACTGGTAAATCATCACCACCCTTTGCACCCCTGGTAGAATTGGAGGAGGGTGAGGGAGCTGGGTAGAACTGGAGGAGGGTAGAGGAGCTGGGGTAGAGTTGGAGGGGGCAGAGGGAGCTGTAAAACTGAGGAGGGTAGAGGGAGCTGAGTAGAGATGGAGGAGGGGTAGAGGGGAGCTGGGTAAAACTGAGGAGGGTAGAGGGAGCTG
The DNA here is from genome assembly GCF_036934945.1 of Oncorhynchus masou masou. Classification (NCBI taxonomy): domain Eukaryota; kingdom Metazoa; phylum Chordata; class Actinopteri; order Salmoniformes; family Salmonidae; genus Oncorhynchus; species Oncorhynchus masou. The sequence goes on from NW_027008964.1 coordinate 3,108, forward strand.
AGTAGAGATGGGAGGAGGGCAGATGGAGCTGGGTAGAGTTGGAGGAGGGCAGAGGGAGCTGGGTAAAACTGAGGAGGGTAGGGGAGCTGAGTAGACATGGGAGGAGGGCAGATGGAGCTGGGTAGAGTTGGAGGAGGGCAGAGGGAGCTGGGTAGAGTTGGAGGAGGGCAGAGGGAGCTGGGTAGAGATGGGAGGAGGGCAGATGGAGCTGGGTAGAGTTGGAGGAGGGCAGAGGGAGCTGGGTAGAGTTGGAGGAGGGCAGAGGGAGCTGGGTAGAACTGAGGAGGGTAGAGGGAGCTGGGTAGAACTGAGGAGGTAGAGGGAGCTGGGTAGAGTTGGAGGAGGGCAGAGGGAGCTGGGTAGAGTTGGAGGAGGATTTGGGGAGCTGGGTAGAACTGGAGGAGGGTAGAGGGGAGCTGGTTAGAGATGGAGGAGGCTAGAGGGAGCTGGGTAGAGATTGAGGAGGGTAGAGGGAGCTGGGTAGAACTGAGGAGGGTATAGGGAGCTGGGTAGAGATGGAGGAGGGTAGAGGGAGCTGGGTAGAGATGGGAGGAGGGCAGAGGGAGCTGGGTAGAACTGAGGAGGGTAGAGGGAGCTGGGTAGAACTGAGAGGGTAGAGAGGAGCTGGGTAGAACTGAGGAGGGTAGAGGGAGCTGGGTAGAACTGAGGAGGGTATAGGGAGCTGGGTAGAACTGAGGAGGGTAGAGGGAGCTGGGTAGAACTGAGGAGGGTAGAGGAGCTGGGTAGAACTGAGGAGGGTAGAGGCTGAGTAGAACTGAGGAGGGTAGAGGAGCTGGGTAGAACTGAGGAGGTAGAGGGAGCTGAGTAGAACTGAGGAGGGTAGAGGAGCTACGTGAACTGAGGAGGGTAGAGGGGAGCTGGGTAGAACTGAGGAGGGTAGAGGGAGCTGGGTAGAACTGAGGAGGGTAGAGGGAGCTGGGTAGAACTGAGGAGGGTAGAGGGAGCTGGGTAGAGATGGAGGAGGGTAGAGAGGGAGCTGGGTAGAACTGAGGAGGGTAGAGGGCTGGGTAGAACTGAGGAGGGTAGAGGGCTGAGTAGAACTGGCAGCTCTGGAACATTTCAGTAATGGCTGCCAGATGAAAAGGCGGTGACGTGTGTGTGTGTGTGTGTGTGTGTGTGTGTGTGTGTGTGTGTGTGTGTGTGTGTGTGTGTGTGTGTGTGTGTGTGTGTGTGTGTGTGTGTGTGTGTGTTGTGGAGGGTGAGTGTGCTATAAATCTAAAGTCTAGTAAATCTTTCACTGCAACGTATTGTAAAATCTATGTTTTCTCATCTCCAGCCCTCCTTCACCACCTCTCTCTCTTTTTCCATCACTACTTCCCATCTTCTTCTAAGTGCCCCCTCTTCAAAAACACCAAGCCCGTCAACCATGTAGCAAGCTGACGTTTATTTTTAGAAGGGGGTTATGTCGAACATACAAAGGCTCAGCCAAGTCAAACACATACTGGGACAGCCTGCACTTGTTTTCAGATTCCTCCGACATTAGGGACTGCAGGAACACTGTTCCTGCCGAGGTCCCGTCCACCTCATTAACACAACACTACCTTCTGATAAGCTCTGCTTGGCTTTGAAGGAAAGAGACTTGAGCTAACTAAAGCACTAAGAGCTAACCACAGGAGGTTGGTGGAACTGTAATTTGGCAGGACGGGCTCATGGTAATGGGAGGGAGATAAATCAGTACAATGGAATCAAATAGTAAAACACGTGGTTTCTATGGTTTCCATGTGTTTTGATGCCATTCCATTCGCTCTCCGTTCCGCCATTATTATGAGCTCCCTCCTCCCTCAGCAGCCTCATGTTGCGTCAACAGATGATGACTTGGTAGAGCTACACTGTACTTGAGATGTGACGTGATGACATAAGATGTAATGACAGTTCATAACAACCTACATGGAAAAGGTGTAGCTGCCTAAAAAAGACTGTGTTCCCATTGCTTAGACATGCCCATTCGGCAACATAAGAGCCCTGAGAAAAGCTGCTGCTCTTACCTTCACTTCACATGTCTTGTGGCAAGTCAGCCGGCACACTAGAAGATGGGAGAAAAACAGGAATTCAGAGTTAGTTTACATTTCCTAAAAAGTATTACATTCAAGCATTGCTGAGCGGAAGGAAATGCATCACTGAGTAACTGAAAAAGAGTGTATTGAAATTCTACCTCGTCGAAGTTCAACATGTTTACTCTATGGTCAAAGTCAAATATTATTGACTGTTAAAGACTGATGCTGCCCACTACCGGGGTCTGGGGTTTGGTGCTCTTGGGTCTGAAGAGAGCATGATCTGGCGAGAGAGCAGGGGCCTGAAGAGAGAGCAGGGTCTAGCGAGGAGACAGGGTCTGGAGAGACAGACAGGGTCTAAAAATAGAGACATGGTAAGAAAAGAGAGAGTCAGGGTATGGAGAGAGAGAGTCATGGTATGAAGAGAGAGAGTCAGGATATGGAGAGAGAGAGAGTCAGGGTGTGGAGAGAGAGAGAGAGTCAGGGTATGGAGAGAGAGTCAGGGTATGAAGAGAGATAGTCAGGGTCTGAAGAGAGAGAGAGAGGGTCTGGAGATAGAGAGAGAAATGGTATGAAGAGAGAGAGTCAGGGTATGGAGAGAGAGAGAGTCAGGGTATGGAGAGAGTCAGGGTATGGATAGAGATTCAGGGAATGGAGAGAGACAGGGTCTGAAGAGAGAGAGAGAGAGAGAGAGAGAGTCAGGGTATGAAGAGAGAGATAGTCAGGGTATGGAGAGAGTCAGGGTATGGAGAGAGAGAGAGTCAGGGTCTGAAGAGAGAGAGTCAGGTTCTGAAGAGAGAGAGAGAGAGAGAGGGGTCTGGAGAGAGAGAGAGTCAGAGTATGGAGAGAGAGAGTCAGGGTATGAAGACAGAGAAGTCAGGGTATGAAGAGAGAGAGTCAGGGTATGGAAAGAGAGAGAGTCAGGGTATGGAGAGAGTCAGGGTATGGATAGGGAGATTTAGGGTATGGAGAGGGAGACAGGGTCTGAAGAGAGAGAGTCAGGGTATGAAGAGAGAGATAGTCAGGGTATGGAGAGAGAGAGAGAGTCAGGGTCTGAAGAGAGAGAGTCAGGGTCTGAGGAGAGAGAGAGGGTCTGGAGAGAGTCAGGGTATGGAGAGAGGGGAGTCAGGGTCTGAAGAGAGAGAGTCAGGGTCTGAAGAGAGAGAGATAGAGAGGTCTGGAGATAGAGAGAAAAGGGTATGAAGAGAGAGAGTCAGGGTATGGAGAGAGAGAGTCAGGGTATGGAGAGAGTCAGGGTATGGATAGGAGATTCAGTGTATGGAGAGAGAGAGACAGGGTCTGAAAAGAGAGAGAGAGTCAGGTGTATGAAGAGAGAGAGTCAGGTTCTGAAGAGAGAGAGAGAGGGTCTGGAGAGAGAGTCAGGGTATGGAGAGAGAGAGTCAGGGTATGAAGACAGAGAGAGTCAGGGTATGAAGAGAGAGAGTCAGGGTATGGAGAGAGAGAGAGAGTCAGGGGGTATGGAGAGAGTCAGGGTATGGATAGGGAGATTTAGGGGTATGGAGGAGGGAGACAGGGTCTGAAGAGAGAGAGTCAGGGTATGAAGAGAGATAGTCAGGGTATGGAGAGAGTCAGGGTATGGAGAGAGAGAGAGTCAGGTCTGAAGAGAGTCAGGGTCTGAGGAGAGAGAGAGGGTATGGAGAGAGTCTAGGGTACGGTGAGAGAGAGTCAGGGTCTGAGGAGAGGAGAGTCAGGGTATGGAGAGAGAGGGGTATGGAGAGAGTCAGGGTACGGTGAGAGAGAGTCAGGGTCTGGAGGGAGAGAGTCAGGGTATGGAGAGAGAGAGTCAGGGTCTGAAGAGAGAGAGACAGGGTCTGAAGAGAGTGAAGGGTCTGAAGAGAGAGAGAGGGGGTCTGAAGAGAGAGTGAAGGGTCTGAAGAGAGAGAGGGGGGTCTGGAGAGAGAGAGGAGGGTCTGAAGAGAGAGAGAGGGGGTCTGGAGAGAGAGAGGAGGGTCTGAAGAGAGAGAGAGGGGTCTGGAGAGAGAGAGGAGGGTCTGAAGAGAGGGGTCTGGGAGAGAGAGAGGAGGGTCTGAAGAGGGGTCTGGAGAGAGAGAGGAGGTCTGAAGAGAGAGAGGAGGGTCTGAAGAGAGAGAGAGGGGGTCTGGAGAGAGAGAGGAGGGTCTGAAGAGAGAGAGAGGGGTCTGGAGAGAGAGAGGAGGGTCTGAAGAGAGAGAGAGGGGGTCTGGAGAGAGAGAGGGGGTCTGGAGAGAGAGAGGGGTCTGGAGAGAGAGAGAGGGGGTCTGGAGAGAGAGAATCATGGTCTGGAGAGAGAGTGAAGGGTCTGAAGAGAGAGAGAGCAGGGTCTGGAGAGAGAGAGATCATGGTCTGGAGAGAGAGAGAGATAGTCAGGGTATGGAGAGAGTCAGGGTATGGAGAGAGAGAGCAGGGTCTGAAGAGAGACACAGGGTCTGAAGAGAGACACAGGGTCTGAAGAGAGAGAGCAGGGTCTGAAGAGAGAGAGGGGGTCTGGAGAGAGAGAGATAGTCAGGGTATGGAGAGAGTCAGGGTATGGAGAGAGAGAGCAGGGTCTGAAGAGAGACACAGGGTCTGAAGAGAGAGAGCAGGGTCTGAAGAGAGAGAGAGGGGTCTGGAGAGAGAGGGAGAATCATGGTCTTAAGAGAGAGAGATAGTCAGGGTATGGAGAGAGTCAGGGTATGGAGAGAGAGAGTCAGGGTCTGAAGAGAGAGAGGGGGTCTGGAGAGAGAGGGAGAATCATGGTCTTAAGAGAGAGATAGTCAGGGTATGGAGAGAGTCAGGGTATGGAGAGAGAGAGTCAGGGTCTGAAGAGAGAGAGGGGGTCTGGAGAGAGAGAGAGGGTCTGGAGAGAGAGAGAGAGGGGATCTGGAGAGAGAGAGAGTCAGGGTCTGAAGAGAGAGAGAGGGGTCTGGAGAGAGAGGGAGAATCATGGTCTTAAGAGAGAGAGAGATAGTCAGGGTATGGAGAGTCAGGTTATGAAGAGAGAGAGTCAGGGTCTGAAGAGAGAGAGGGGGTCTGGAGAGAGAGAGAGGGTCTGGAGAGAGAGAGAGAGAGGGGATCTGGAGAGAGAGAGAGTCAGGGTCTGAAGAGAGAGAGGGCGTCTGGAGAGAGAGAGAGTCAGGGTATGGAGAGAGAGAGTCAGGGTATGGAGAGAGAGAGTCAGGGTATGAAGAGAGAGAGAGAGAGAGAGTCAGGGTATGGAGAGTCAGGGTATGGAGAGAGAGAGAGAGAGAGAGGAGGGGGGTGTGGAGAGAGAGAGAGGGGGGTCTGGAGAGAGAGAGAGAGGGTCTGGAGAGAGAGATGGGGGTCTGGAGAGAGAGAGGGGGTCTGGAGAGAGAGAGAGTGGGGTATGGAGAGAGAGAGTTAGGGTATGAAGAGAGAGTCAGGGGTATGGAGAGAGTCAGGGTATGGAGAGAGAGAGAGTCAGGGTATGGAGAGAGTCAGGGTATGGAGAGAGAGTCAGGGTATGGAGAGAGAGACAGGGGTCTGAATGAGAGAGCCAGGGTCTGAAGAGAGAGAGACAGGGTCTGAAGAGAGAGAGAGACAGGGTCTGAATGAGAGAGAGCCAGGGTCTGAAGAGAGAGAGACAGGGTCTGAAGAGAGAGAGACAGGGTCTGAAGAGAGAGCCAGGGTCTGAAGAGAGAGACAGGGGTCTGAAGAGAGAGACAGGGTCTGAAGAGAGAGACAGGGTCTGAAGTGAGAGAGAGAGACAGGGTCTGAAGATAGAGACAGGACCTGAAGAGAGAGACAGGGTCTGAAGATAGAGACCGAGTGTGAAGAGAGAGACAGGGTCTGAAGAGAGAGACAGGGCCTGAAGAGAGAGAGCAGGGTCTGAAGAGACAGGGTCTGAAGAGAGAGACAGGGTCTGGAGAGAGAGCAGGGTCTGAAGAGAGAGAGTAGGGTCTGAGAAGAGAGAGACAGGGTCTGAAAGAGAGACAGGGTCTGGAGAGAGCAGGGTCTGAAGAGAGAGAGTAGGGTCTGAAGAGAGAGAGTAGGGTCTGAAGAGAGAGCAGGGTCTGGCGAGAGAGCAGGGTCTGACGAGAGCAGGGTCTGAAGATAGAGACCTGGTCTGAAGAGACAGAGACAGGGTCTGAAGAGAGAGACAGGGTCTGAAGAGAGAGACAGGGTCTGAAGAGAGAGTCAGGGTCTGAAAGAGAGAGACAGTGTCTGAAGAGAGAGAGAGGGGTCTGAAGAGAGAGAGACGGGGGTATGACGAGAGAGTTTCTGGAGAGAGAGACGGGGTATGACGAGAGAGAGTTTCTGGAGAGAGACGGGGTAAGGACGAGAGAGAGTTTCTGGAGAGAGGGACGGGGGTATGACGAGAGAGAGGTTCTAGAGAGAGAGACAGGGTCTGAAGAGAGAAAGAGTCAGGTTATGAAGAGAGAGAGTCAGGGTATGGAGAGAGAGTCAGTGTATGAAGAGAGAGAGTCAGGGTATGAAGAGAGAGTTAGGGTATGGAGAGAGAGAGTCAGTGTATGAAGAGAGAGAGTCAGGGTATGGAGAGAGAGAGAGTTAGGGTATGGAGAGAGAGAGTCAGCGTATAAAGAGAGAGAGTCAGGGTATGGAGAGAGAGAGTCAGGGTATGAAGAGAGAGAGTCAGTGTATGAAGAGAGATAGTCAGGGTATGAAGAGAGAGAGTCAGGGTATGAAGAGAGAGAGTCAGTGTATCTTATGAAGAGAGATAGTCAGGGTATGAAGAGAGTCAGGGTATGGAGAGAGAGAGTCAGGGTATGAAGAGAGAGAGTCAGGGTATGAAGAGAGAGAGAGTCAGTGTATGAAGAGAGATAGTCAGGGTATGAAGAGAGTCAGGGTATGGAGAGAGAGAGTCAGGGTATGAAGAGAGAGAGAGGGTCTGGAGAGAGAGACAGGGTCTGAAGAGAGAGAGTTAGGGTATGGAGAGAGTCAGGGTATGGAGAGAGAGAGAGAGTCAGTGTATGAAGAGAGAGAGTCAGGGTATGAAGAGAGTCAGGGTATGAGAGAGAGAGTCAGGGTATGGAGAGAGAGAGTCAGGGTATGAAGAGAGAGAGAGTCAGGGTATGGAGAGAGAGAGTCAGGGTATGGAGAGAGAGAGAGAGCAGGGTATGAAGAGAGAGTCCAGGTATGGAGAGAGAGAGTCAGGGTATGAAGTGAGTCAGGGTATGGAGAGAGAGAGTTGTCAGGGTATGAAGAGAGTCAGGGTATGGAGAGAGAGAGAGTCAGAGTATGAAGAGAGCCAGGGTCTGAGAGAGCTGAGAAGCTTGTCTGGGTTTGGTTGTAACTTACGGGGTAGAATAGTCCAAGATGGATAGAGATGAACCATACTCCAAACTAGACTAACCATACTAATTTAGACTATACTACTACAATAGATGCTTAGTCTATTTACAGTGGGGAGAACAAGTAGTTCATATACTGCTGATTTTGCAGGTTTTCCTACTTACAAAGCATGTAGAGGTCTGTAACTTTTATTATTGGTACACTTCAACTGTGAGAGATGGAATCTAAAACAAAAATCCAGAAAGTCACATTGTATGATTTTTAAGTAATTAATTTGCATTTTATTGCATAACATAAGTATTTGAACACCTACCAACCAGTAAGAATCTTGGCTCTCACAGACCTGTTAGTTTTCTCTTTAAGATGCCCTCCTGTTCTCCACCAATACCTGTATTAACTGCACCTGTTTGAACTCGTTACCTGTATAAAAGACACCTGTCCACACACTCAATCAAACAGACCCAACCCTCTCCACAATGGCCAAGACCAGGAGCTGTGTAAGGACATCAGGAACTACACGGCAGGAACTACACGGCAGACCTGGTCAATGACCTGAAGAGAGCTGGGACCACAGTCTCAAAGAAAACCATTGGTAACACACTACGCCCGTCATGGATTAAAAATCCTGCAGCACACGTAAGGTCCCCCTGCTCAAGCTGCATGTACAGGCCTGGCCTAAAGTTTGCCAATGACCATCTGGATGATCCAAAGGAGGAATGGAAGAAAGCTTTGTGGTCTGATGAGACAAAAATAGAGCTTTTTGCTCTAAACTCCACTCGCCATGTTTGGAGTGGCAAGAAGATGAGTACAACCCAAGAACACCATCCCAACCATGAAGCATGGAGGGGTGGAAACATCATTCTTTGGGGAAATGTTTTTCTGCAAAGGGGACTGGACGATTGCCCCGTATTGAGGGGGAGGATGGATGGGGCCATGTATCGCGAGATCTTGGCCAACAACCTCCTTCCCTCAGTAAGAGCATTGAAGATGGGTCTTCCAGCATGACAACGACCCGAAACACACAGCCAGGGCAACTAAGGAGTGGCACCGTAAGAAGTATCTCAAGGTCCTGGAGGGCCTAGCCAGTCTCCAGACCTGAACCCAATAGAAAATCTTTGGAGGGGAGCTGAAAGTCCGTATTGCCCAGCGCACAGCCCCAAACCTGAAGGATCTGGAGAAGGTCTGTATGGAGGAGTGGGCCAAAATCCCTGCTGAGGTGTGTGCAAAACTGGCTTGAGAACTACAGGAAACATGTGATCTCTGTAATTAGTGTACAAATACTTTTTCTGCTGTCAAATACTTGCACAAATGCAATTAATTACTTAAAAATCATACAATTTGATTTTCTGGGATTTTTATTTAGATTCCGTCTCTCACAGTTGAAGTGTACCTATGATAAAAATTACAGACCTCTACATGCTTTCAAAGTAGGAAAACCTGCAAAATTGGCAGTGTATCAAATACTTGTTCTCCCCACTGTATATTCATTCAGATATACTTGAGTTAAAAAAATGACCTTATAGTATTTCTTTCTGAAGTAGGACAGAGTGAATGTGCTAGTCCTGAGCACTGATGTTAACTGTAACCTGGTGTTGTATAAACAAGACACGCTGGTATAATTAGTTCATGCCATTTAGTTTATAATTAGACACCTCAAGACTACATTTGCAATGAACATTTGAGAGCCTGTTCTATTCCTTTAATTAAAGGCCTTGAGCGAAGTGAAAGAGTGAAAACCTACTGCACACTCCAACCCTGAGGAGACCCTGTCCCAGGAAAACCTACTGCACACTCCAACCCTGAGAGACTCTGGTTCCCAGTGAAAACCTATAGCACACTCCAACCCTGAGGAGACTCTAGTCTCCAGTGAAAACCTACTGCACACTCCAACCCTGAGGAGAATCTGTCTACAGAGAAAATCCACAGCACACTCCAACCCTGAGGAGACTCTGGTTCGTAGAGAAAAACCTACAGCACACTCCCAACCCTGAGGAGACTCTGGTTCGCAGAGAAAACCTACAGCACACTCCAACCCTGAGGAGAATCTGGGTTCACAGAGAAAACCTACAGCACACCCAACCCTGAGGATACTCTGGTTCGCAGAGAAACCTACAGCACCCAACCTGAGGAGACTCTGCTCCGTAGAGAAAACCTACTGCACACTCCAACCCTGAGGAGACTCTGGTTCCCAGTGAAAACCTACTGCACAATCCAACCCTGAGGGAGACTCTAGTTCCCAGTGAAAACCTACTGCACACTCCAACCCTGAGGAGAATCTGGTTCACAGAGAAACCTACAGCACACTCCAAACCCTGAGAGAATCTGGTTCACAGAGAAAACCTAATGCACACCCAACCCTGAGGAGACCTGGTTCGGCAGAGAAAACCTACAGCACACTCCAACCCTGAGGAGAATCTGGTTCACAGAGAAAACCTACAGCACACTCCAACCCTGAGGAGACTCTGGTTCCGCAGAGAAACCTACAGCACACCAAACCATGAGGAGACTCTGTTCCCAGTGAAAACCTACAGCACACTCCAACCCTGAGGAGACCTGGTTCCCAGTGAAACCCACAGCACACCCAACCCTGAGGAGACTCTGGTTCCCAGTGAAACCTACAGCACACTCCAACCCTGAGGAGACTCTGGTTCCCAGTGAAGACTTACACAACACTCCAACCCCCGAGGAGACTCTGGTTCAAAGTGAAAACCTACAACACACTCCAACCCTGGGAGGAGACTCTGGTTCCCAGTGAAGACTTACACAACACTCCAACCCCGAGGAGACTCTGGTTCAAAGTGAAAACCTACAACACACTCCAACCCTGAGGAGACTCTGGTTCCCAGTGAAAACCTACAGCACACTCCAACCCTGAGGAAGACTCTGGTTCGCAGTGAAAACCTACAGCACACCCAACCCCGAGGAGACTCTGGTTCCCAGTGAAAACCTACAGCACACTCCAACCCCCGAGGAGACTCTGGTTCCCAGTGAAACTCCACATGACACTCCAACCCCCGAGGAGACTCTGGTTCCCAGTGAAAACCTACAGCACACCCAACCCTGAGGAGACTCTGGTTCCCAGTGAAAACCTACATGACACTCCAACCCCGAGGAGACTCTGGTTCCCAGTGAAAACATACACGACACTCCAACCATGAGGAGACTCTGGTTCCCAGTGAAGACCTAAAACAACCCAGAGGAGACTCTGGTTCCCAGTGAAAACCTACATGACACTCCAACCCTGAGGAGACTCTGGTTCCCAGTGAAGACCTACATGACACTCCAACCCCGAGGAGACTCTGGTTCCCAGTGAAAACCTACATGACACTCCAACCCTGAGGAGACTCTGGTTCCCAGTGAAGACCTACACGACACTCCAACCCAGAGGAGACTTTGGTTCCCAGGTGAAGACCTACACGATACTCCAACCCAGAGGAGACTCTGGTTCCCAGTGAAAACCTACACAACACTCCAACCCAGAGGAGACTTTGGTTCCCAGGGTCCAGCTAAATACACTTATTTTATCCAGTCGAAGAGCATGGCACTGTTTGAATACTAAAAAGAATGGAGTGTTACAAAGTTATACATTAAGTTTAATTAACACATTTATAAACTATTGATTGCTATGTAGAGCTTTATAAGACTATAAATGACAAACCACCCAGCTGTGGAGTAGTGAAAGGTATATTTCCCTGCTTTTCAGAGGAGTTGGCTAGTATTTAATGGAACTAATGAGATACCTTCACTTCCTTCAAACTGCATGCAGAGACATAAAAGGGCATCCAGGAGTTTGTCTGGCTCTTGGTAAGTAGGAAGACATGCTAAATCCTAAAGTATCCCTTTAAGTATTGCACCAGAGGCTTAAAGTGCTCACCTCATGCACTACCATAAAAATAGGTTTCCTCTCCACTATATTGTTCTCTGGAATACCACGGAACTGTGCTCCAACCACCCTATCACAGAGTCCAGATACACTGACCCATTCTGTTCCCAGCATATAAGCCCTGCGGTAACACACTCCCTGGGGTACAAGGGGAAGACAGAGAGAGGAGGACTTCCATATTGGGTGTGAAGGTGGCTGGCGCACAAGGGCCCAGTCAGGCTTTTCCTTGTTAGGAAGTTAGAGCTCTGCAGTGTAAACAGAGCAGAAATAAAGGAGAGGGGAACGATGGAAGAGGGCTAAGAGGGGATGAAGAGGATGGATAGAGGGGTAGAGGAGTAGACAGAAAAGCCTTAATGTTGACGTCGCAGAGCGGGTAGTGGGGAGAGCGGGTAGTGGGGGAGAGCGGGTAGAGAGGAGGAGCGGGTAGTGAGGAGAGAGCGGGTAGTGAGGAGAGTGGGTAATGAGGAGGAGCGGGCAGTGAGGAGAGCGGTAGGTGAGGAGAGCGGGGTAATGAGGAGGGAGCGGACAGTGAGGAGAGCGGGTAGTGAGGAGAGCGTGTAGGAGAGAGAGCGGATAGTGGGGAGAGCGGGTAATGAGGAGGAGCGGGGTTGTGAGGAGAGCGGGTAGTGAGGAGAGCGGGCAGTGAGGAGAGCGGGTAGTCAGGAGAGCGGGTAGTAGAGAATGGGTAGTGAGGAGAGCGGGTAGTGGGGAGAGCGGGTAGTGAGGAGAGCGGGGTAGTGAGGAGAGCGGGTAGTGGGGAGAGCGGGTAGAGAGGAGAACGGGCAGTGAGGGAGAGCGGGTAGTGGGGAGAGCGGGGAGTGGGGAGAGCGGGTAGAGAGGAGAGCGGGCAGTGAGGAGAGCGGGTAGTGGGGGAGAGCGGGTAGTGGGGAGAGCGGGTAGAGAGGAGAGCGGGCAGTGAGGAGTGGGCAGTGAGGAGAGAAGGTAGTGAGGGAGAGCGGGTAATGAGGAGGAGCAGGTAGTGAGGAGAGCGGGTAGTGGGGAGAGTGGGTAATGAGGAGGAGCGGGGTAGTGAGGAGAGCTGGTAATGAGGAGAGAAGGCAGTGGGGAGAGCGGGGTATTGGGGAGAGAAGGTAATGAGGAGGAGCGGGTAGTGAGGAGAGCGGGTAGTGAGGAGGAGCGGGTAGTGAGGGAGAGCGGGTAGTGAGGAGAGTGGGTAATGAGGAGGAGCGGTAGTGAGGAGAGGGTAATGAGGAGGAGCGGGTAGTGAGGAGAGCGGATAATGAGGAGGAGCAGGTCGAAGGAGAGCGGGTAGTGAGGAGAGTGGGTAATGAGGAGGAGCGGGTAGTGAGGAGAGCGGGGTAATGAGGAGGAGCGGGTAATGGGGAGGAGCGGGTAGTGAGGAGAGCGGGTAGTGAGGAGAGCGGGTAGTGAGGAGGAGAGTGGGTAATGAGGAGGAGCGGGTAATGAGGAGGAGCGGGTAGTGAGGAGAGCGGGTAGTGGGGAGAGCGGGTATTGAGGAGAGCGGGTAGTGAGGAGAGTGGGTAATGAGGAGGAGCGGGTAGTGAGGAGAGCGGGTGGTGAGGAAAGCGGGTAGTGAGGAGAGTGGGTAATGAGGAGGAGCGGGTAGTGAGGAGAGCGGGTAGTGAGGAGAGCGGGTAGTGAGGAGAGTGGGTAATGAGGAGGAGCGGGTAGTGAGGAGAGCGGGTAGTGAGGGAGAGCGGGTAGTGAGGAGAGCGGGTAGTGAGGAGAGTAGGTAATGAGGAGGAGCGGGTAGTGAGGAGAGCGGGTAGTGAGGAGAGCGGGTAGTGAGGAGAGCGGGTAGTGAGGGAGAGTGGGTAATGAGGAGGAGGCGGGTAGTGAGGAGAGCGGGTAATGAGGAGGAGCAGGTAGTGAGGAGAGCGGGTAGTGGGGAGGTGGGTAATGAGGAGGAGCGGGTAATGAGGAGGACGGGTAGTGAGGAGAGAGCGGGTAGTGAGGAGAGCGGGTAGTGAGGAGAGTGGTAATGAGGAGGAGCGGGTAGTGAGGAGAGCGGGTAGTGAGGAGAGCGGGTAGTGAGGAGAGGTGGGTAATGAGGGAGGAGCGGGTAGTGAGGAGAGCGGGTAGTGGGGAGAGCGGGGTAGTGGGGAGAGCGGGGTATTGGGGAGGAGCAGGTAGTGAGGAGAGCGGGTAATGAGGAGGAGCAGGTAGTGAGGAGAGCGGGGTAGTGAGGAGCGGGTAGTGAGGAGAGTGGGTAATGAGGAGGGGCGGGTAGTGAGGAGGGAAGGCAGTGGGGAGAGCAGGTATTGGGGAGAGTGGGTAATGAGGAGGAGCGTGTAGTGAGGACAGCGGGTAATGAGGAGAGCAGGTAGTGAGGAGAGGAGCGGGTAGTGAGGAGAGGGTAATGAGGTGAGCGGGTAGTGAGGAGAGCGGCAGTGAGGAGAGCGGGTAGTGAGGAGGGCGGGTAGTGAGGAGAGCGGGTAGTGAGGAGAGGGGTAATGAGGAGCGGGTAGTGGGGAGAGCGGGTAGTGAGGAGAGCGGGGTAGAGAGGAGGAGCGGGGTAGTGAGGAGAGCGGGTAGTGAGGAGAGTGGGTAATGAGGAGGAGCGGGCAGTGAGGAGAGCGGGTAGTGAGGAGAGCGGGTAATGAGGAGGGAGCGGACAGTGAGGAGAGCGGGTAGTGAGGAGAGCGTGTAGGAGAGAGAGCGGATAGTGGGGAGAGCGGGTAATGAGGGAGGAGCGGGGTTGTGAGGAGAGCGGGTAGTGAGGAGAGCGGGCAGTGAGGAGAGCGGGTAGTCAGGAGAGCGGGTAGTAGAGAGAATGGGTAGTGAGGAGAGCGGGTAGTGGGGAGAGCGGGTAGTGAGGAGAGCGGGTAGTGAGGGAGAGCGGGTAGTGGGGAGAGCGGGTAGAGAGGAGAACGGGCAGTGAGGGAGAGCGGGTAGTGGGGAGAGCGGGGAGTGGGGAGAGCGGGTAGAGAGGAGAGCGGGCAGTGAGGAGAGCGGGTAGTGGGGGGAGAGCGGGTAGTGGGGAGAGCGGGTAGAGAGGAGAGCGGGCAGTGAGGAGAGTGGGCAGTGAGGAGAGAAGGTAGTGAGGAGAGCGGGTAATGAGGAGGAGCAGGTAGTGAGGAGAGCGGGTAGTGGGGAGAGTGGGTAATGAGGAGGAGCGGGTAGTGAGGAGAGCTGGTAATGAGGAGAGAAGGCAGTGGGGAGAGCGGGTATTGGGAGAGAAGGTAATGAGGAGGAGCGGGTAGTGAGGAGAGCGGGTAGTGAGGAGGAGCGGGTAGTGAGGAGGAGCGGGTAGTGAGGAGAGTGGGTAATGAGGAGGAGCGGGTAGTGAGGAGAGTGGGTAATGAGGAGGAGCGGGTAGTGAGGAGAGCGGATAATGAGGAGGAGCAGGTCGTAAGGAGAGCGGGTAGTGAGGAGAGTGGGTAATGAGGAGGAGCGGGTAGTGAGGAGAGCGGGTAATGAGGAGGAGCGGGTAATGGGGAGGAGCGGGTAGTGAGGAGAGCGGGTAGTGAGGAGAGCGGGTAGTGAGGAGAGTGGGTAATGAGGAGGAGCGGGTAATGAGGAGGAGCGGGTAGTGAGGAGAGCGGGTAGTGGGGAGAGCGGGTATTGAGGAGAGCGGGTAGTGAGGAGAGTGGGTAATGAGGAGGAGCGGGTAGTGAGGAGAGCGGGTAGTGAGGGAGAGCGGGTAGTGAGGAGAGTGGGTAATGAGGAGGAGCGGGTAGTGAGGAGAGCGGGTAGTGAGGAGAGCGGGTAGTGAGGAGAGTGGGTAATGAGGAGGAGCGGGTAGTGAGGAGAGCGGGTAGTGAGGAGAGCGGGTAGTGAGGAGAGCGGGTAGTGAGGAGAGTGGGTAATGAGGAGGAGCGGGTAGTGAGGAGAGCGGGTAGTGAGGAGAGCGGGTAGTGAGGAGAGCGGGTAGTGAGGAGAGTGGGTAATGAGGAGGAGCGGGTAGTGAGGAGAGCGGGTAATGAGGAGGAGCAGGTAGTGAGGAGAGCGGGTAGTGGGGAGAGTGGGTAATGAGGAGAGAGCGGGTAATGAGGAGGGAGCGGGTAGTGAGGAGAGCGGGTAGTGAGGAGAGCGGGTAGTGAGGAGAGTGGGTAATGAGGAGGAGCGGGTAGTGAGGAGAGCGGGTAGTGAGGAGAGCGGGTAGTGAGGAGAGTGGGTAATGAGGAGGAGCGGGTAGTGAGGAGAGCGGGTAGTGGGGAGAGCGGGTAGTGGGGAGAGCGGGTATTGGGGAGGAGCAGGTAGTGAGGAGAGCGGGTAATGAGGAGGAGCAGGTAGTGAGGAGAGCGGGTAGTGAGGAGAGCGGGTAGTGAGGAGAGTGGGTAATGAGGAGGAGCGGGTAGTGAGGAGGGAAGGCAGTGGGGAGAGCAGGTATTGGGGAGAGTGGGTAATGAGGAGGAGCGTGTAGTGAGGACAGCGGGTAATGAGGAGGAGCAGGTAGTGAGGGAGAGCGGGTAGTGAGGAGAGTGGGTAATGAGGAGGAGCGGGTAGTGAGGAGAGCGGGTAGTGAGGAGAGCGGGGTAGTGAGGAGGAGCGGGTAGTGAGGAGAGCGGGTAGTGAGGAGAGTGGGTAATGAGGAGAGCGGGTAGTAGAGAGAACGGGTAGTGAGGAGAGCGGGTAGTGAGGAGAGCGGGTAGTGAGGAGAGCGGGTAATGAGGAGGAGCAGGTAGTGAGGAGAGCGGGTAGTGAGGAGAGCGGGTAGTGAGGAGGAGCGGGTAGTGAGGAGAGCGGGTAGTGAGGAGAGCGGGGTAGTGAGGAGAGTGGGTAATGAGGAGAGCGGGTAGTAGAGAGAACGGGTAGTGAGGAGAGCGGGTAGTGAGGAGAGCGGGTAGTGAGGAGAGCGGGTAATGAGGAGGAGCGGGTAGTGAGGAGAGCGGGTAGTGAGGAGAGCGGGTAGTGAGGGAGAGTGGGTAATGAGGAGGAGCGGGTAGTGAGGAGAGCGGGTAGTGAGGGAGAGCGGGTAATGAGGAGGAGCGGGTAGTGAGGAGAGCGGGTAGTGAGGAGAGCGGGTAGTGAGGGAGAGTGGGTAGTGGGGAGAGTGGGTAGTGACGAGAGTGGGTAATGAGGAGGAGCGGTAGTGAGGGAGAGCGGGTAGTGAGGAGAGCGGGTAGTGAGGAGAGTGGGTAATGAGGAGGAGCGGGTAGTGAGGAGAGCGGGTAGTAGGGAGAGCGGGTAGTGAGTAGAGCGGGTAGTGAGGAGAGCGGGTAGTAGAGAGAACGGGTAGTGAGGAGAGCGGGTAGTGAGGAGAGCGTGTAGTTGAGATAGCGGGTTGTGGAGAGAGCGGGTAGTGGAAGAACTGGTAGTGAGGAGAGTGGGTAATGAGGAGGAGCGTGTAGTGAGGAGAGCGGGTAATGAGGAGGAGCAGGTAGTGAGGAGAGCGGGTAGTGAGGAGAGCGGGTAGTGAGGAGAGCGGGTAGTGAGGAGAGCGGGTAGTGAGGAGAGCGGGTAGTGAGGAGAGCGGGTAGTGAGGGAGAGCGGGTGTAGTGAGGAGAGTGGGTAATGAGGAGGAGCGGGTAGTGAGGAGAGCGGGTAGTGAGGAGAGCGGGTAATGAGGGAGGAGCGAGGTAGTGAGGAGGAGCGGGTAGTGAGGAGAGCGGGTAGTGAGGGAGAGTGGGTAGTGAGGAGAGTGGGTAATGAGGAGGAGCGGGTAGTGAGGAGAGCGGGTAGTGAGGAGAGCGGGGTAGTGAGGAGAGTGGGTAGTGAGGAGAGTGGGTAGTGAGGAGAGCGGGTAATGAGGAGGAGCGGGGTAGTGAGGAGAGCGGGTAGTGAGGAGAGCGGGTAGTGAGGAGAGTGGGTAATGAGGAGGAGCGGGTAGTGAGGAGAGCGGGTAGTGAGGAGAGCGGGGCAGTGAGGAGAGCGGGTAGTGAGGAGAGTGGGTAATGAGGAGGAGCGGTAGTGAGGAGAGCGGGTAGTGAGGAGAGCGGGTAGTGAGGAGAGAGCGGGTAGTGAGGAGAGTGGGTAATGAGGAGGAGCGGGTAGTGAGGAGAGCGGGTAATGAGGGAGGAGCAGGTAGTGAGGAGAGCGGGTAGTGGGGAGAGTGGGTAATGAGGAGGAGCGGGTAATGAGGAGGAGCGGGTAGTGAGGGAGAGCGGGTAGTGAGGAGAGCGGGTAGTGAGGAGAGTGGGTAATGAGGAGGAGCGGGTAGTGAGGGAGAGCGGGGTAGTGAGGAGAGCGGGTAGTGAGGAGAGTGGGTAATGAGGGAGGAGCGGGTAGTGAGGAGAGCGGGTAGTGGGGAGAGCGGGTAGTGGGGAGAGCGGGTATTGGGGAGGAGCAGGTAGTGAGGAGAGCGGGGTAATGAGGAGGAGCAGGTAGTGAGGAGAGCGGGTAGTGAGGAGAGCGGGTAGTGAGGAGAGTGGGTAATGAGGAGGAGCGGTAGAGGGAGGGAAGGCAGTGGGGGAGAGCAGGTATTGGGGAGAGTGGGTAATGAGGAGGAGCGTGTAGTGAGGACAGCGGGTAATGAGGAGGAGCAGGTGGTGAGGGAGAGCGGGTAGTGAGGAGAGTGGGTAATGAGGGAGGAGCGGGTAGTGAGGGGAGAGCGGGGTAGTGAGGAGAGCGGGTAGTGAGGAGGAGCGGGTAGTGAGGAGAGCGGGTAGTGAGGAGAGTGGGTAATGAGGAGAGCGGGTAGTAGAGAGAACGGGTAGTGAGGAGAGCGGGTAGTGAGGAGAAGCGGGTAGTGAGGAGAGCGGGTAATGAGGAGGAGCAGGTAGTGAGGGAGAAGCGGGTAGTGAGGAGAGCGGGTAGTGAGGAGGAGCGGGTAGTGAGGAGAGCGGGTAGTGAGGAGAGCGGGGTAGTGAGGAGAGTGGGTAATGAGGAGAGCGGGTAGTAGAGAGAACGGGTAGTGAGGAGAGCGGGTAGTGAGGAGAGCGGGTAGTGAGGAGAGCGGGTAATGAGGAGGAGCGGGTAGTGAGGAGAGCGGGTAGTGAGGAGAGCGGGTAGTGAGGGAGAGGGGCAATGAGGAGGAGCGGGTAGTGAGGAGAGCGGGTAGTAGGAGGGAGCGGGGTAATGAGGAGGAGCGGGTAGTGAGGAGAGCGGGGTAGTGAGGAGAGCGGGTAGTGAGGAGAGTGGGTAGTGGGGAGAGTGGGTAGTGACGAGAGTGGGTAATGAGGGAGGAGCGGGTAGTGAGGAGAGCGGGTAGTGAGGAGAGCGGGTAGTGAGGAGAGTGGGTAATGAGGAGGAGCGGGTAGTGAGGAGAGCGGGTAGTGAGGAGAGCGGGTAGTGGAGATAGCGGGTAGTGGAGAGAGCGGGTAGTGGAAGAACGGGTGAGTGGGAGAGTGGGTAATGAGGAGGAGCGGGTAGTGAGGAGAGCGGGTAATGAGGAGGAGCAGGTAGTGAGGAGAGCGGGTAGTGAGGAGAGCGGGTAGTGAGGAGAGCGGGTAGTGAGGAGAGCGGGTAGTGAGGAGAGCGGGTAGTGAGGAGAGCGGGTAGTGAGGAGAGCGGGTAGTGAGGAGAGCGGGTAGTGAGGAGAGTGGGTAATGAGGAGGAGCGGGTAGTGAGGAGAGCGGGTAGTGAGGAGAGCGGGTAATGAGGAGGAGCGGGTGAGTGAGGAGAGCGGGGTAGTGAGGAGAGCGGGTAGTGAGGAGAGTGGGTAGTGAGGAGAGTGGGTAATGAGGAGGAGCGGGGTAGTGAGGAGAGCGGGTAGTGAGGAGAGCGGGTAGTGAGGGAGAGTGGGTAGTGAGGAGAGTGGGTAGTGAGGGAGAGCGGGTAATGAGGAGGAGCGGGGTAGTGAGGGAGGAGCGGGTAGTGAGGAGAGCGGGTAGTGAGGGAGAGCGGGTAGTGAGGAGGAGCGGGGTAGTGAGGGGAGAGCGGGTAGTGAGGAGAGCGGGTAGTGAGGAGAGCGGGTAGTGAGGAGGGCGGGTAGTGAGGAGAGCTGGGCTGGGGGGGAGAGGGGCTGGGGCTATTCCCTCAACCAGGTCCTTTGTAATGGGTCTGACTACCAAAGGCATGGGCTGAGCCCAGCAAGAGAGACGGAACAAGGGCTGAGATATTTCCTCTCTCATATATGCAACACACACACATACAGTACATACACACGCAAAGACAGACGCAGACACTACATTAGACTGTCACAGACATCAGACACAATGCTCTGACCACTACATTAGACTGTCGTGTGGAGTTAAAACCTACAAGGAGGGTATCGTTGGAGTTAAAACCTACAAGGAGGGTATCGTTGGAGTTAAAACCTACAAGGAGGGTATCTCTCCAGGAACAGGGTTGGAGTTAAAACCTACAGGAGGCTATCTCTCCAGGAACAGGGTTGGAGTTAAAACCTACAGGAGGGTATCTCTCCAGGAACAGGGTTGGAGTTAAAACCCACAGGAGGGTATCTCTCCAGGAACGGGGTTGGAAACCCCTATAAAGTTAAAATCTTTTCCAATACTTTGTTGATGTATAAATTAATGAGGTAACTCGTGACAAATACTACAATTCAAAGAACTCTGCGGGTAGTCAGTCTGTGTTTGCTGCAGCATATTTGATGTTCTGCTGCCCTCTAGTGGTGATCTTGACTCAACAGCATTTCTGCATTTCTTAAACGCCCGAGGGCATCCGAGATTTCGTTTTTCTTATGTTTTGTATCATACTGTACAACAACTGATGAAACTAACACTGTAAAAAAATGTCTAATTCCCTGATAGCTGCTGGTTGAAAATGCAATCTGAACAGCAGTGGAGGCTGTTGAGAGGAGGACAGCTCATAATAATGGCTGGATTGGAGTGAATGGAATGGTATTAAGCACATGGAAACCATGTGTTGGATGTGTTCCGAAACTTATCTGCCAATAACATCCTCGTTTTCAGATTACACATCCCTCCCCACTCTCAGACAGTCCTTATTGCTTGAGAAAAATGTTTTGCTAAATAGCTACTTTGGTATTGTATTTTATTTTGAGGGAAAACCATTAGAGAAAGGTACTTAATTGTTACCCAGAAAATATTTGATATTGAGATAAACACGTCTGCACTGTGCCTTCAACTGAACAGCAATTGTGTCCACATTGTCATTGGAGACCACAGTGTGTTAACTGTCAGCCTGGTCGTGTCATCATCAGTCTGTTAACTGTCAGCCTGGTCATGTTACCATCATCAGTCTGTTAACTGTCAGCCTGGTCATGTTACCATCATCAGTTTGTTAACTGTCAGCCTGGTCATGTTATCATCAGTCTGTTAACTGTCAGCCTGGTCATGTTATCATCATCAGTTTGTTAACTGTCAGCCTGGTCATGTTATCATCAGTCTATTAACTGTCAGCCTGGTCATGTTATCATCATCAGTCTGTTAACTGTCAGCCTGGTCGTGTTATCATCATCAGTCTGTTAACTGTCAGCCTGGTCATGTTATCATCAGTCTATTAACTGTCAGCCTGGTCATGTTACCATCATCAGTCTGTTAACTGTCAGCCTGGTCATGTTACCATCATCAGTCTATTAACTGTCAGCCTGGTCATGTTATCATCATCAGTCTGTTAACTGTCAGCCTGGTCGTGTTATCATCATCAGTCTGTTTACTGTCAGCCTGGTCATGTTATCATCATCAGTCTGTTAACTGTCAGCCTGGTCATGTTATCATCAGTCTATTAACTGTCAGCCTGGTCATGTTATCATCAGTCTGTTAACTGTCAGCCTGGTCATGTTATCATCATCAGTCTGTTAACTGTCAGCCTGGTCGTGTTATCATCATCAGTCTGTTAACTGTCAGCCTGATCATGTTACCATCATCAGTCTGTTAACTGTCAGCCATGGTCATGTCATCATCAGTCTATTAACTGTCAGCCTGGTCATGTTACCATCATCAGTCTATTAACTGTCAGCCTGGTCATGTTACCATCATCTGTCTATTAACTGTCAGCCTGGTCATGTTACCATCATCAGTCTATTAACTGTCAGCCTGGTCATGTTACCATCATCAGTCTGTTAACTGTCAGTCTGGTCGTGTCATCATCTGTCTATTAAACTCTTAAGGATCGGACCCTTGATACCATTTGAAAGGAAGCACTTTGCAGTTTGTGGAAATAGCAATGAATGTAGGGGAATATAATACAGTAAATGCTCTGTTTTTGTATTTTTTTGTACCATCATGTTGAAATGTAAGAGAAAGGCCAATATATGACTTAGGAATCTACGCACAATTTAAATTTTGTCCACTAGATGGCAGCAGTGCATGTTCAAAGTTATAGACTGATTCAATGAACCATTTTATTTCTGTTCAAAATGTTATATCAAGACTTCCCAAATATGCCTAATTGGTTTATTAATACACTTTCAAGTTCATAACTGTGCACTCTCCTCAAACAATAGCATGGTATTCTTTCACTGTAATAGCTCCTGTAAATTGGACAGTGCAGTTCGATTAACAAGAATTTAAGCTTTCTGCCAATATCAGATATGTCTATGTCCTGGGAAATGTTCTTGTTACTTACAACCTCATGCCCCAATCACATCAGCCTACGTTAGCTCAACCGCCTCCGAGGGGACAACTGTCAGCCTGGTCATGTTACCATCAGTCTGTTAACTGTCAGCCTGGTCATGTTATCATCATTAGTCTGTTAACTGTCAGCCTGGTCATGTTATCATCATCAGTCTGTTAACTGTCAGCCTGGTCATGTTACCATCATCAGTCTATTAACTGTCAGCCTGGTCATGTTACCATCATCAGTCTATTAACTGTCAGCCTGGTCATGTTACCATCATCAGTCTATTAACTGTCAGCCTGGTCATGTTATCATCATCAGTCTGTTAACTGTCAGCCTGGTCATGTTACCATCATCAGTCTGTTAACTGTCAGCCTGGTCATGTTATCATCAGTCTGTTAACTGTCAGCCTGGTCATGTTACCATCATCAGTCTGTTAACTGTCAGCCTGGTCATGTTACCATCATCAGTCTATTAACTGTCAGTCTTGTCATGTTACCATCATCAGTCTGTTAACACCTTGTCACGTTATCATCCTCATGTGATAATCAACTGATGAGGGGGACCAGTGTCCCTGAAAACAGTACTAGTTCTGTAACAGCACTATGATAGGGCCATTGACCTGCTATGTGTAGGACAATCCAGTAGAGGGTATTGAAAGTATAATGTCAACAACATAGAAAGACTGTTTTCCTTCAGTTTGTAGGATGCAGACATGGTGGTCCAATCTACTACATGTTGGGTGAGTATGAAGCTGAGCCCCTACAGTTGTGTGTGTGTGTGTGTGTGTGTGTGTGTGTGTGTGTGTGTGTGTGTGTGTGTGTGTGTGTGTGTGTGTGTGTGTGTGTGTGTTTGCCTGCTCACAGCTTTCTTACAACCATCTTAATAATGTTACAATACAAGTAATCTCCATAATGTAACATAATAAGTCCTCCATGAAGTTGATGCAAAGATTCAATATGTGCAGTGTTGACCCTTCTTTTTCAAGACCTCTGCAATTCGCCCTGTCATGCTGTCAATTAACTTCTGGGCCACATCTTGACTGATGGCAGCCCATTCTTGCATAAATCAATGCTTGGAGTTTGTCAGAATTTGTGGGATTTTATTTGTCCACCCACCTCTTGAGGATTGACCACAATTTCTCAATGAGATTAAGGTCTGGGGAGTTCCCTGGCCATGGACCCAAAATATCGATGTTTTGTTCCCCGAGCCACTTAGTTATCACTTTTGCCTTATGGCAAGGTGCTCCATCATGCTGTAAAAGGCATTGTTCACCACCAAACTCTTCCTGGATGGTTGGGGGAAGTTGCTCTCGGAGGATGTGTTGGTACCATTCTTTATTCATGGCTGTGTTCTTAGGACAAAATTGTGAGTGAGCCCAATCCCTTGGCTGAGAAGCAACCCCACACATTAATGGTCTCAGGATGCTTTACTGTTGGCATGACACAGGACCGATGGTATCGACTCACCTTGTCTTCTCCGGACAAGCTTTTTTCCAGATGCCCCAAACAATCGGAAGGGGATTCATCAGAGAAAATGACTTTGCCCCAGTCCTCAGCAGTCCAATTCCTGTACCTTTTGCAGAATATCAGTCTGTCCCTCATGTTTTTCCTGGAGAGAAGTGGCTTCTTTGCTGCCCTTCTTGACACCAGGCCGTCCTACAAAAGTCTTCACCTCACTGTGCGTGCAGATGCACTCACACCTGCCTGCTGCCATTGCTGAGCAAGCTCTGTACTGGTGGTGCCCCGATCCCGCAGCTGAATCAACTTTAGGAGATGGTCCTGGCGCTTGCTGGACTTTCTTGGGCGCCGCTCTTCACAAAAATTGAACCGCTCTCCTTGAAGTTCTTGATGATCCGATAAATGGTTGAGATTTAGGTGCAATCTTACTGGCAGCAATAATCTTGCCTGTGAAGCAGTTTTTGTGCAAAGCAATGAAGACAGCATGTGTTTCCTTGCAGGTCTGTTATTTGAACTCAATCAGCATGACAGAGTGATCTCCAGCCTTGTCCTCGTCAACACTCACACCTGTGTTAACGAGATAATCACTGACATGATGTCAGCTGGTCCTTTTGTGGCAGTGCTGAAATGCAATGGAAATGTTTTTTGGGGGATTCAGATCCTCTGCATGGCAAAGAGGGACTTTGCAATTAATTGCAATTCATCTGATCACTCTTCATAACATTCTGGAGTATATGCAAATTGCCATCATACAAACTGAGGCAGCAGACTTTGTGAAAATTTATATTTGTGTAATTCTCAAAACTTTTGGCCACGACTGTACAGAGACTCAGAGTAAAGCAGTAAGCCAATAGGATTCCTCTGTTTCACCAAGCCAATAGGATGCCTCTGTGTTTCCCCAAGCCAATAGGATGCGTCTGTGTTTCCCCAAGCCAATAGGATGCCTCTGCCTCTGTGTTTCCCCAGGCCAATAGGATGCCTCTGCCTCTGTGTTTCCAAGCCAATTGGATGCCTTTGTGTTTCCCCAAGCCAATTGGATGCGTCTGTGTTTCCCAAGCCATTAGGATGCGTCTGTGTTTCCCCAAGCCAATAGGATGTGTCTGTGTTTCCCCAAGCCAATAGGATGCCTCTGTGTTTCCCTAAGCCAATTGGATGCCGGTTTCCCAAAACCAATTGGATGACTGTTTCCCCAAGCCAATTGGATGCCTCTGTGTTTCCCAAGCCAAATGGATGCCTCTGTGTTTCCCAAGCCAATAGGATGCCTCTGTGTTTCCCCAAGCCAATTGGATGCCTCTGTGTTTCCCCAAGCCAATTGGATGCCGGTTTCCCAAAACCAATTGGATGCCTGTTTCCCCAAGCCAATTGGATGCCTCTGTGTTTCCCAAGCCAAATGGATGCCTCTGTGTTTCCCAAGCCAATTGGATGCCTGTTTCCCCAAGCCAATTGGATGCCTCTGTGTTTCCCAAGCCAAATGGATGCCTCTGTGTTTCCCCAAGCCAATTGGATGCCTTTGTGTTTCCCAAGCCAATTGGATGCCTCTGTGTTCCCAAGCCAATTGGATGCCTCTGTTTCCAAGCCAA
>NW_027008964.1:28139-62831 GCF_036934945.1 Oncorhynchus masou masou
CTTGGGGTAACACAGAAGCATCCCATTGGCTTGGGGAACACAGAGGCATCCTACTGGCTTGGGGAAACACAGAGGCATCCTACTGGCTTGGGAAACACAGAGGCATCCTATTGGCTTGGGGAAACACAGAGGCATCCTATTGGCTTGGGGAAACACAGACGCATCCTATTGGCTTGGGGAAACACAGACGCATCCTAATGGCTTGGGGAAACAGGCATCCAATTGGCTTGGGGAAACACAGAGGCATCCCATTGGCTTGGGGAAACACAGAGGCATCCATTTGGCTTGGGAAACACAGAGGCATCCAATTGGCTTGGGGAAACAAGCATCCAATTGGCTTGGGGAAACACAGAGGCATCCAATTGGCTTGGGGAAACACAGAGGCATCCAATTGGATTTCGGAAACACAGAGGCATCCTATTGGCTTGGGGAAACACAGAGGCATCCAATTGGCTTGGGGTAACACAGAAGCATCCCATTGGCTTGGGAAAACACAAAGGCATCCAATTGGCTTGGGGAAACACAGAGGCATCCATTTGGCTTGGGAAACACAGAGGCATCCAATTGGCTTGGGGAAACAGGCATCCAATTGGTTTGGGGAAACAGGCATCCAATTGGCTTGGGGAAACACAAAGGCATCCAATTGGCTTGGGGAAACACAGAGGCATCCATTTGGCTTGGGGAAACAGGCATCCAATTGGCTTGGGGAAACACAGAGGCATCCATTTGGCTTGGGAAACACAGAGGCATCCAATTGGCTTGGGGAAACAGGCATCCAATTGGTTTTTGGGAAACCGGCATCCAATTGGCTTGGGGAAACACAGAGGCATCCAATTGGCTTGGGGAAACACAGAGGCATCCTATTGGCTTGGGGAAACACAGAGGCATCCATTTGGCTTGGGAAACACAGAGGCATCCAATTGGTTTTTGGGAAACCGGCATCCAATTGGCTTGGGGAAACACAGAGGCATCCTATTGGCTTGGGGAAACACAGACACATCCTATTGGCTTGGGGAAACACAGACGCATCCCAATGGCTTGGGGAAACAGGCATCCAATTGGCTTGGGGAAACACAGAGGCATCCAATTGGCTTGGAAACACAGAGGCAGAGGCATCCTATTGGCTTGGGGAAACACAGAGGCAGAGGCATCCTATTGGCTTGGGGAAACACAGACGCATCCTAATGGCTTGGGGAAACACAGAGGCATCCTATTGGCTTGGTGAAACAGAGGAATCCTATTGGCTTACTGCTTTACTCTGAGTCTCTGTACAGTCGTGGCCAAAAGTTTTGAGAATTACATAAATATAAATTTTCACAAAGTCTGCTGCCTCAGTTTGTATGATGGCAATTTGCATATACTCCAGAATGTTATGAAGAGTGATCAGATGAATTGCAATTAATTGCAAAGTCCCTCTTTGCCATGCAGAGGATCTGAATCCCCCAAAAACATTTCCATTGCATTTCAGCACTGCCACAAAAGGACCAGCTGACATCATGTCAGTGATTATCTCGTTAACACAGGTGTGAGTGTTGATGAGGACAAGGCTGGAGATCACTCTGTCATGCTGATTGAGTTCAAATAACAGATCTGCAAGGAAACACATGCCGTCATCATTGCTTTGCACAAAAACTGCTTCACAGGCAAGATTATTGCTGCCAGTAAGATTGCACCTAAATCTCAACCATTTATCGGATCATCAAGAACTTCAAGGAGAGCGGTTCAATTTTAAGGAAGAACGGGCGCCCAAGAAAGTCCAGCAAGCGCCAGGACCATCTCCTAAAGTTGATTCAGCTGCGGGATCGGGCACCACCAGTACAGAGCTTGCTCAGCAATGGCAGCAGGCAGGTGTGAGTGCATCTGCACGCACAGTGAGGTGAAGACTTTTGTAGGACGGCCTGGTGTCAAGAAGGGCAGCAAAGAAGCCACTTCTCTCCAGGAAAAACATGAGGGACAGACTGATATTCTGCAAAAGGTACAGGGATTGGACTGCTGAGGACTGGGGCAAAGTCATTTTCTCTGATGAATCCCCTTTCCGATTGTTTGGGGCATCTGGAAAAAAGCTTGTCCGGAGAAGACAAAGTGATCTCTACCATCGGTCCTGTGTCATGCCAACAGTAAAGCATCCTGAGACCATTAATGTGTGGGGTTGCTTCTCAGCCAAGGGATTGGGCTCACTCACAATTTTGTCCTAAGAACACAGCCATGAATAAAGAATGGTACCAACACATCCTCCGAGAGCAACTTCCCCCAACCATCCAGGAAGAGTTTGGTGGTGAACAATGCCTTTTACAGCATGATGGAGCACCTTGCCATAAGGCAAAAGTGATAACTAAGTGGCTCGGGAACAAAACATCGATATTTTGGGTCCATGGCCAGGGAACTCCCAGACCTTAATCTCATTGAGAAATTGTGGTCAATCCTCAAGAGGTGGGTGGACAAATAAAATCCCACAAATTCTGACAAACTCCAAGCATTGAATCTTTGCATCAACTTCATGGAGGACTTATTATGTTACATTATGGAGATTACTTGTATTGTAACATTA
Source organism: Oncorhynchus masou masou (assembly GCF_036934945.1). Classification (NCBI taxonomy): domain Eukaryota; kingdom Metazoa; phylum Chordata; class Actinopteri; order Salmoniformes; family Salmonidae; genus Oncorhynchus; species Oncorhynchus masou. Next base: position 30,688 of record NW_027008964.1, read on the forward strand.
TTAAGATGGTTGTAAGAAAGCTGTGAGCAGGCAAAAAACACACACACACACACACACACACACACACACACACACACACACACACACACACACACACACACACACACACAACTGTAGGGGCTCAGCTTCATACTCACCCAACATGTAGTAGATTGGACCACCATGTCTGCATCCTACAAACTGAAGGAAAACAGTCTTTCTATGTTGTTGACGTTATACTTTCAATACCCTCTACTGGATTGTCCTACACATTGCAGGTCAATGGCCCTATCATAGTGCTGTTACAGAACTAGTACTGTTTTCAGGGACACTTGTCCCCCTCATCAGTTGATTATCACATGAGGATGATAACATTACAAGGTGTTAACAGACTGATGATAACATGACCAGACTGACAGTTAATAGACTGATGATAACATGACCAGGCTGACAGTTAACAGACTGATGATGGTAACATGACCAGGCTGACAGTTAACAGACTGATGATGGTAACATGACCAGGCTGACAGTTAACAGACTGATGATGGTAACATGACCAGGCTGACAGTTAACACACTGATGATAACACGACCAGACTGACAGTTAACAGACTGATGATAACATGACCAGGCTGACAGTTAACAGACTGATGATAACATGACCAGGCTGACAGTTAACAGACTGATGATAACATGACCAGGCTGACAGTTAACAGACTGATGATGGTAACATGACCAGACTGACAGTTAACAGACTGATAATAACATGACCAGGCTGACAGTTAACAGACTGATGATAACATGACCAGGCTGACAGTTAACAGACTGATGGTAACATGACCAGGCTGACAGTTAACAGACTGATGGTAACATGACCAGACTGACAGTTAACAGACTGATAATAACATGACCAGGCTGACAGTTAACAGACTGATGATAACATGACCAGGCTGACAGTTAACAGACTGATGATGATAACATGACCAGGCTGACAGTTAACAGACTGATGATGATAACATGACAAGGCTGACAGTTAATAGACTGATGGTAACATGACCAGGCTGACAGTTAACACACTGATGATAACATGACCAGGCTGACAGTTAATAGACTGATGATAACATGACCAGGCTCACAGTTAACAGACTGATGATGGTAACATGACCAGGCTCACAGTTAACAGACTGATGATGGTAACATGACCAGGCTGACAGTTAACAGACTGATGATGGTAACATGACCAGGCTGACAGTTGTCCCCTCGGAGACGGTTGAGCTAACGTAGGCTGATGCGATTAGCATGAGGTTGTAAGTAACAAGAACATTTCCCAGGACATAGACATATCTGATATTGGCAGAAAGTTTAAATTCTTGTTAATCGAACTGCACTGTCCAATTTACAGGAGCTATTACAGTGAAAGAATACCATGCTATTGTTTGAGGAGAGTGCACAGTTATGAACTTGAAAGTGTATTAATAAACCAATTAGGCATATTTGGGAAGTCTTGATATAACATTTTGAACAGAAATAAAATGGTTCATTGAATCAGTCTATAACTTTGAACATGCACTGCTGCCATCTAGTGGACAAAATTTAAATTGTGCGTAGATTCCTAAGTCATATATTGGCCTTTCTCTTACATTTCAACATGATGGTACAAAAAAAATAAAAAAACAGAGCATTTACTGTATTATATTCCCCTACATTCATTGCTATTTCCACAAACTGCAAAGTGCTTCCTTTCAAATGGTATCAAGGGTCCGATCCTTAAGAGTTTAATAGACAGATGATGACACGACCAGACTGACAGTTAACAGACTGATGATGGTAACATGACCAGACTGACAGTTAACAGACTGATGATGGTAACATGACCAGGCTCACAGTTAACAGACTGATGATGGTAACATGACCAGACTGACAGTTAACACACTGATGATAACACGACCAGACTGACAGTTAATAGACTGATGATGGTAACATGACCAGGCTGACAGTTAACAGACTGATGATAACATGACCAGGCTGACAGTTAACAGACTGATGGTAACATGACCAGGCTGACAGTTAACAGACTGATGATGATAACATGACCAGGCTGACAGTTAACAGACTGATGATAACATGACCAGGCTGACAGTTAACAGACTGATGGTAACATGACCAGGCTGACAGTTAACAGACTGATGATGGTAACATGACCAGGCTGACAGTTAACAGACTGATGATAACATGACCAGGCTGACAGTTAACAGACTGATGATGATAACATGACCAGGCTGACAGTTAACAGACTGATGATGGTAACATGACCAGGCTGACAGTTAACAGACTGATGATAACATGACCAGGCTGACAGTTAACAGACTGATGATGATAACACGACCAGACTGACAGTTAACAGACTGATGATAACATGACCAGGCTGACAGTTAACAGACTGATGATGATAACATGACAAGGCTGACAGTTAACAGACTGATGATAACATGACCAGGCTCACAGTTAACAGACTGATGATAACATGACCAGGCTGACAGTTAACAGACTGATGATGGTAACATGACCAGGCTGACAGTTAACAGACTGATGATGGTAACATGACCAGGCTGACAGTTAACAGACTGATGATGATAACATGACCAGGCTGACAGTTAACAGACTGATGATAACATGACCAGGCTGACAGTTGTCCCCTCGGAGACGGTTGAGCTAACGTAGGCTGATGTGATTAGCATGAGGTTGTAAGTAACAAGAACATTTCCCAGGACATAGACATATCTGATATTGGCAGAAAGCTTAAATTCTTGTTAATCGAACTGCACTGTCCAATTTACAGGAGCTATTACAGTGAAAGAATACCATGCTATTGTTTGAGGAGAGTGCACAGTTATGAACTTGAAAGTGTATTAATAAACCAATTAGGCATATTTGGGAAGTCTTGATATAACATTTTGAACAGAAATAAAATGGTTCATTGAATCAGTCTATAACTTTGAACATGCACTGCTGCCATCTAGTGGACAAAATTTAAATTGTGCGTAGATTCCTAAGTCATATATTGGCCTTTCTCTTACATTTCAACATGATGGTACAAAAAAAATACAAAAACAGAGCATTTACTGTATTATATTCCCCTACATTCATTGCTATTTCCACAAACTGCAAAGTGCTTCCTTTCAAATGGTATCAAGGGTCCGATCCTTAAGAGTTTAATAGACAGATGATGACACGACCAGACTGACAGTTAACAGACTGATGATGGTAACATGACCAGGCTGACAGTTAATAGACTGATGATGGTAACATGACCAGGCTGACAGTTAATAGACAGATGATGGTAACATGACCAGGCTGACAGTTAATAGACTGATGATGGTAACATGACCAGGCTGACAGTTAATAGACTGATGATGATAACATGACCAGGCTGACAGTTAACAGACTGATGATGATAACATGACCAGGCTGACAGTTAATAGACTGATGATGGTAACATGACCAGGCTGACAGTTAATAGACTGATGATGGTAACATGACCAGGCTGACAGTTAACAGACTGATGATGGTAACATGACCAGGCTGACAGTTAACAGACTGATGATGATAACATGACCAGGCTGACAGTTAACAGACTGATGATGGTAACACGACCAGGCTGACAGTTAACAGACAGATGATAATAACATGACCAGGCTGACAGTTAACAGACTGATGGTAACATGACCAGGCTGACAGTTAACAGACTAATGATGATAACATGACCAGACTGACAGTTAACAGACTGATGGTAACATGACCAGGCTGACAGTTAACAGACTGATGGTAACATGACCAGGCTGACAGTTAACAGACTGATGGTAACATGACCAGGCTGACAGTTAACAGACTAATGATGATAACATGACCAGACTGACAGTTAACAGACTGATGGTAACATGACCAGGCTGACAGTTAACAGACTGATGGTAACATGACCAGACTGACAGTTAACAGACTGATGGTAACATGACCAGGCTGACAGTTAACAGACTGATGATAACACGACCAGGCTGACAGTTAACACACTGTGGTCTCCAAGGACAATGTGGACACAATTGCTGTTCAGTTGAAGGCACAGTGCAGACGTGTTTATCTCAATATCAAATATTTTCTGGGTAACAATTAAGTACCTTTCTCTAATGGTTTTCCCTCAAAATAAAATAAAATACCAAACTAGCTATTTAGCAAAACATTTTTCTCAAGCAATAAGGACTGTCTGAGAGTGGGGAGGGATGTGTAATCTGAAAACGAGGATGTTATTGGCAGATAAGTTTGGAACACATCCAACACATGGTTTCCATGTGCTTAATACCATTCCATTCACTCCAATCCAGCCATTATTATGAGCTGTCCTCCTCTCAACAGCCTCCACTGCTGTTCAGATTGCATTTTCAACCAGCAGCTATCAGGGAATTAGACATTTTTTTACAGTGTTAGTTTCATCAGTTGTTGTACAGTATGATACAAAACATAAGAAAAACGAAATCTTGAATGCCCCCGGGCGTTTAAAAATGCAGAAATGCTGTTGAGTCAAGATCACCACTAGAGGGCAGCAGAACATCAAATATGCTGCAGCAAACACAGACTGACTACCCGCAGAGTTCTTTGAATTGTAGTATTTGTCACGAGTACCTCATTAATTTATACATCAACAAAGTATTGGAAAAGATTTTAACTTTATAGGGGTTTCCAGCCCCGTTCCTGGAGAGATACCCTCCTGTAGGTTTTAACTCCAACCCTGTTCCTGGAGAGATATCCTCATGTAGGTTTTAACTCCAACGATACCCTCCTTGTAGGTTTTAACTCCAACGACAGTCTAATGTAGTGGTCAGAGCATGGTGTCTGATGTCTGTGACAGTCTAATGTAGTGTCTGCGTCTGTCTTTGCGTGTGTATGTACTGTATGTGTGTGTGTTGCATATATGAGAGAGGAAATATCTCAGCCCTTGTTCCGTCTCTCTAGCTGGGATCAGCCCATGCCTTTGGGAGTCCAGACCCATTACAAAGGACCTGGTTGAGGGAATAGCCCCAGCCCCTCTCCCCCCCAGCCCAGCTCTCCTCACTACCCGCTCTCCTCACTACCCGCTCTCCTCACTACCCGCCCTCCTCACTACCCGCTCTCCTCACTACCCGCTCTCCTCACTACCCACTCTCCTCACTACCCACTCTCCTCACTACACGCTCTCCCCACTACCCGCTCTCCTCACTACCCGCTCTCCTCACTACCCGCTCTCCTCACTACCCGCTCTCCCCACTACCCGCTCTCCTCACTACCTGCTCTCCTCACTACCCGCTCTCCACACTCCCCGCTCTCCTCACTACACGCTCTCCCCACTACCCGCTCTCCTCACTACCCGCTCTCCTCACTACCCGCTCCTCCTCATTACCCACTCTCCCCAATACCTGCTCTCCCCACTACCTTCTCTCCTCACTACCCGCTCTCCCCACTACCCGCTCTCCTCACTACCCGCTCTCCTCACTACCCGCTCTCCTCACTACCCGCTCTCCTCACTACCCGCTCTCCTCACTACCCGCTCCTCCTCACTACCCGCTCTCCTCACTACCCTCTCTCCCCACCACCCGCTCTCCTCACTACCCGCTCCTCCTCATTACCCGCTCTCCTCATTACCCGCTCTCCTCATTACCCGCTCTCCTCACTACCCGCTCTCCTCACTACCCGCTCCTCCTCATTACCCACTCTCCTCATTACCCGCTCTCCTCACTACCCGCTCTCCTCACTACCCGCTCCTCCTCACTACCCGCTCTCCTCACTACCCGCTCTCCTCACTACCCGCTCCTCCTCATTACCCACTCTCCTCATTACCCGCTCTCCTCACTACCCGCTCTCCTCACTACCCGCTCCTCCTCATTACCCGCTCTCCTCATTACCCGCTCTCCTCACTACCCGCTCTCCTCACTACCCGCTCTCCTCACTACCCGCTCTCCTCACTACCCGCTCTCCTCACTACCTGCTCCTCCTCATTACCCACTCTCCTCACTACCCGCTCCTCCTCATTACCCGCTCTCCCCACTACCTTCTCTCCTCACTACCCGCTCTCCTCACTACCCGCTCTCCCCACTACCCGCTCTCCTCACTACCCGTTCTCTCTACTACCCGCTCTCCTCACTACCCACTCTCCTCACTACCCGCTCTCCTCACTACCCGCTCTCCCCACTACCCGCTCCTCACTACCCGTTCTCTCTACTACCCGCTCTCCTCACTACCCGTTCTCTCTACTACCCGCTCTCCTCACTACCCGCTCTCCTCACTACCCGCTCTCCTCACTACCCGCTCTCCCCACTATCCGCTCTCCTCACTACCCATTCTCTCTACTACCCGCTCTCCTCACTACCCGTTCTCTCTACTACCCGCTCTCCTCACTACCCGCTCTCCCCACTATCCGCTCTCTCTCCTACACGCTCTCCTCACTACCCGCTCTCCTCACTGCCCGCTCCTCCTCACTACCCGCTCTCCCCACTACCCGCTCTCCTCACTACCCGTTCTCTCTACTACCCGCTCTCTTCACTACCCACTCTCCTCACTACCCGCTCTCCCCACTACCCGCTCTCCCCACTACCCGCTCTCCCCACTACCCGCTCTCCTCACTACCCGTTCTCTCTACTACCCGCTCTCCTCACTACCCGCTCTCCTCACTACCCGCTCTCCCCACTATCCGCTCTCTCTCCTACACGCTCTCCTCACTACCCGCTCTCCTCACTGCCCGCTCCTCCTCACTACCCGCTCTCCTCACTACCCGCTCTCCTCACTACCCGCTCCTCCTCTCTACCTGCTCTCCCCACTACCCGCTCTCCCCACTACCCGCTCTCCTCACTACCCGTTCTCTCTACTACCCGCTCTCCTCACTACCCACTCTCCTCACTACCCGCTCTCCTCACTACCCGCTCTCCCCACTACCCGCTCTCCTCACTACCCGTTCTCTCTACTACCCGCTCTCCTCACTACCCGTTCTCTCTACTACCCGCTCTCCTCACTACCCGCTCTCCTCACTACCCGCTCTCCTCACTACCCGCTCTCCCCACTACCCGCTCTCCTCACTACCCGTTCTCTCTACTACCCGCTCTCCTCACTACCCGTTCTCTCTACTACCCGCTCTCCTCACTACCCGCTCTCCCCACTATCCGCTCTCTCTCCTACACGCTCTCCTCACTACCCGCTCTCTCCTCACTGCCCGCTCCTCCTCACTACCCGCTCTCCCCACTACCCGCTCTCCTCACTACCCGTTCTCTCTACTACCCGCTCTCTTCACTACCCACTCTCCTCACTACCCGCTCTCCCCACTACCCGCTCTCCCCACTACCCGCTCTCCCCACTACCCGCTCTCCTCACTACCCGTTCTCTCTACTACCCGCTCTCCTCACTACCCGCTCTCCTCACTACCCGCTCTCCCCACTATCCGCTCTCTCTCCTACACGCTCTCCTCACTACCCGCTCTCCTCACTGCCCGCTCCTCCTCACTACCCGCTCTCCTCACTACCCGCTCTCCTCACTACCCGCTCCTCCTCTCTACCTGCTCTCCCCACTACCCGCTCTCCCCACTACCCGCTCTGCGACGTCAACATTAAGGCTTTTCTGTCTACTCCTCTACCCCTCTATCCATCCTCTTCATCCCCTCTTAGTCCTCTTCCATCGTTCCCCTCTCCTTTATTTCTGCTCTGTTTACACTGCAGAGCTCTAACTTCCTAACAAGGGAAAAGCCTGACTGGGCCTTTGTGCGCCAGCCACCTTCACACCCAATATGGAAGTCCTCCTCTCTGTCTTCCCCTTGTACCCCAGGGAGTGTGTTACCGCAGGGCTTATATGCTGGGAACAGAATGGGTCAGTGTATCTGGACTCTGTGATAGGGTGGTTGGAGCACAGTTCCGTGGTATTCCAGAGAACAATATAGTGGAGAGGAAACCACTTTTTATGGTAGTGCATGAGGTGAGCACTTTCAGCCTCTGGTGCAATACTTAAAGGGATACTTTAGGATTTAGCATGTCTTCCTACTTACCAAGAGCCAGACAAACTCCTGGATGCCCTTTTATGTCTCTGCATGCAGTTTGAAGGAAGTGAAGGTATCTCATTAGTTCCATTAAATACTAGCCAAATCCTCTGAAAAGCAGGGAAATATACCTTTTCACTACTCCACAGCTGGGTGGTTTGTCATTTATAGTCTTATAAAGCTCTACATAGCAATCAATAGTTTATAAATGTGTTAATTAAACTTAATGTATAACTTTGTAACACTCCATTCTTTTTAGTATTCAAACAGTGCCATGCTCTTCGACTGGATAAAATAAGTGTATTTAGCTGGACCCTGGGAACCAAAGTCTCCTCTGGGTTGGAGTGTCATGTAGGTCTTCACTGGGAACCAGAGTCTCCTCGGGGTTGGAGTGTCATGTAGGTCTTCACTGTGAACCAGAGTCTCCTCAGGGTTGGAGTGTGCTGTAGGTCTTCACTGGGAACCAGAGTCTCCTCAGGGTTGGAGTGTGCTGTAGGTTTTCACTGGGAACCAGAGTCTCCTCAGGGTTGGAGTGTGCTGTAGGTTTTCACTGGGAACCAGAGTCTCCTTGGGGGTTGGAGTGTGCTGTAGGTTTTCACTTTGAACCAGAGTCTCCTCAGGGTTGGAGTGTGCTGTAGGTTTTCATTGGGAACCAGAGTCTCCTTGGGGGTTGGAGTGTGCTGTAGGTCTTCACTGGGAACCAGAGTCTCCTCAGGGTTGGAGTGTGCTGTAGGTTTTCACTGGGAACCAGAGTCTCCTTGGGGGTTGGAGTGTGCTGTAGGTTTTCACTGGGAACCAGTCTCCTCAGGGTTGGAGTGTGCTGTAGGTTTTCACTGTGAACCAGAGTCTCCTCAGGGTTGGAGTGTGCTGTAGGTTTTCACTGGGAACCAGAGTCTCCTTGGGGGTTGGAGTGTGTTGTAGGTTTTCACTGGGAACCAGAGTCTCCTCGGGGGATGGAGTGTGCTGTAGGTTTTCACTGGGAACTTGTCTCCTCAGGGTTAGAGTGTGCTGTAGGTTTTCACTGGGAACCAGAGTCTCCTCAGGGTTGGAGTGTGCTGTAGGTTTTCTCTGTGAACCAGATTCTCCTCAGGGTTGGAGTGTGCTGTAGGTTTTCACTGGGAACTTGTCTCCTCAGGGTTAGAGTGTGCTGTAGGTTTTCACTGGGAACCAGAGTCTCCTCAGGGTTGGAGTGTGCTGTAGGTTTTCTCTGTGAACCAGATTCTCCTCAGGGTTGGAGTGTGCTGTAGGTTTTCACTGGGAACTAGAGTCTCCTCAGGGTTGGAGTGTGCTGTAGGTTTTCACTGGGAACTAGAGTCTCCTCAGGGTTGGAGTGTGCTGTAGGTTTTCTCTGTGAACCAGATTCTCCTCAGGGTTGGAGTGTGCTGTAGGTTTTCACTCTTTCACTTCGCTCAAGGCCTTTAATTAAAGAATAGAACAGGCTCTCAAATGTTCGTGCAAATGTAGTCTTGAGGTGTCTAAATATAAACTAAATGGCATGAACTAATTATACCAGCGTGTCTTGTTTATACAACACCAGATTACAGTTAACATCAGTGCTCAGGACTAGCACATTCAGTCCTACTTCAGAAGAAATACTATAAGGCCATTTTTTTAACTCAAGTATATCTGAATGAATATACAGTGGGGAGAACAAGTATTTGATACACTGCCAATTTTGCAGGTTTTCCTACTTTCAAAGCATGTAGAGGTCTGTAATTTTTATCATAGGTACACTTCAACTGTGAGAGACGGAATCTAAAACAAAAATCCAGAAAATCACATTGTATGATTTTTAAGTAATTAATTTGCATTTTATTGCATGACACAAGTATTTGATACAGCAGAAAAGCAGAACTTAATATTTGGTACTACAATTACAGAGATCACATGTTTCCTGTAGTTCTCAACCAGTTTTGCACACACCTCAGCAGGGATTTTGGCCCACTCCTCCATACAGACCTTCTCCAGATCCTTCAGGTTTCGGGGCTGTCGCTGGACAATACGGACTTTCAGCTCCCTCCAAAGATTTTCTATTGGGTTCAGGTCTGGAGACTGGCTAGGCCACTCCAGGACCTTGAGATGCTTCTTACAGTGCCACTCCTTAGTTGCCCTGGCTGTGTGTTTCGGGTCGTTGTCATGCTGGAAGACCCATCTTCAATGCTCTTACTGAGGGAAGGAGGTTGTTGGCCAAGATCTCGTGATACATGGCCCCATCCATCCTCCCCTCAATACGGGCAGTCGTCCAGTCCCCTTTGCATAAAAACATCCCCAAAGAATGATGTTTCCACCTCCATGCTTCATGGTTGGGATGGTGTTCTTGGGTTGTACTCATCCTTCTTCTTACTCCAAACATGGCGAGTGGAGTTTAGAGCAAAAAGCTCTATTTTTGTCTCATCAGACCACATGGCTTTCTTCCATTCCTCCTTTGGATCATCCAGATGGTCATTGACAAACTTTAGACGGGCCTGTACATGCACTGACTTGAGCAGGGGGACCTTGCGTGTGCTGCAGGATTTTAATCCATGACGGCGTAGTGTGTTACCAATGGTTTTCTTTGAGTCTGTGGTCCCAGCTCTCTTCGGGTCGTTGACCAGGTCCTGCAGTGTAGTTCCTGCCGTGTAGTTCCCTGATGTCCTTACACAGCTCCCTGGTCTTGGCCATTGTGGAGAGGTTGGAGTCTGTTTGATTGAGTGTGTGGACAGGTGTCCTTTATACAGGTAACGAGTTCAAACAGGTGCAGTTAATACAGGTGATGAGTGGAGAACAGGAGGGCAACTTAAAGAAAAACTAACAGGTCTGTGAGAGCCGGAATTCTTACTGGTTGGTAGGTGTTCAAATACTTATGTTGTGCAATAAAATGCAAATTAATTACTTAAAAATCATACAATGTGACTTTCTGGATTTTTGTTTTAGATTCCATCTCTCACAGTTGAAGTGTACCAATAATAAAAATTACAGACCTCTACATGCTTTGTAAGTAGGAAAACCTGTAAAATCAGCAGTATATCAACTACTTGTTCTCCCCACTGTAAATAGACTAAGCATCTATTGTAGTAGTATAGTCTAAATTAGTATGGTTAGTCTAGTTTGGAGTATGGTTCATCTCTATCCATCTTGGACTATTCTACCCCGTAAGTTACAACCAAACCCAGACAAGCTTCTCAGCTCTCAGACCCTGACTCTCTTCATACCCTGACTCTCTCTCTCTCCATACCCTGACTCTCTCTCTTCATACACTGACTCTCTCTCTCTTCAGACCCTGTCTCTCTCTCTTCAGACCCTGACTCTCTCTCTCTCTTCAGACCCTGTCTCTCTCTCTTCAGACCCTGTCTCTCTCTCTTCAGACTCTGTCTCTCTCTTCAGACCCTGACTCTCTCTCTTCAGACCCTGCTCTCTCTCTTCAGACCCTGCTCTCTCTCGTCAGACCCTGCTCTCTCTCGCCAGACCCCGACTCTCTCTCTTCAGACCCTGACTCTCTCTCTCTCTTCAGACCCTGCTCTCTCTCTTCAAACCCTGTCTCTCTCTCTTCAAACCCTGTCTCTCTCTCTTCAGACCCTGTCTCTCTCTCTTCAGACCCTGTCTATCTCTCTTCAGACCCTGACTCTCTCTCTCTCTTCAGACCATGTCTCTCTCTTCAGACCCTGCTCTCTCTCTCTTCAGACCCTGCTCTCTCTCTTCAGACCCTGCTCTCTCTCGTCAGACCCTGCTCTCTCTCGCCAGACCCCGACTCTCTCTCTTCAGACCCTGACTCTCTCTCTCTCCAGACCCTGTCTCTCTCTTCAGACCCTGCTCTCTCTCTTCAGACCATGTCTCTCTCTTCAGACCCTGCTCTCTCTCTCTTCAGACCCTGTCTCTCTCTCTCTTCAGACCCTGCTCTCTCTCTCTTCAGACCCTGCTCTCTCTTGTCAGACCATGTCTCTCTCTTCAGACCCCGACTCTCTCTCTTCAGACCCTACTCTCTCTCTTCAGACCCTGCTCTCTCTCCAGACCCTGTCTCTCTCTTCAGACCCTGTCTCTCTCTTCAGACCCTACTCTCTCTCTTCAGACCCTGCTCTCTCTCCAGACCCTGTCTCTCTCTTCAGACCCTGTCTCTCTCTTCAGACCCTGCTCTCTCTCTTCAGGCCCTGTCTCTCTCTTCAGACCCTGTCTCTCTCTTCACACTTGGTCTCTCTCTTCAGACCCTGTCTCTCTCTCATCAGGCCCTGTCTCTCTCTCTTCAGACCCTGCTCTCTCTTCACACTCGGTCTCTATCTTCAGACCCTGTCTCTCTCTTCAGGCCCTGTCTCTCTCTTCAGACCCTGTCTCTATCTTCAGACCCTGTCTCTCTCTTCAGGCCCTGTCTCTCTCTCTTCAGACCCTGTCTCTCTCTTCAGGCCCTGTCAATTCAATTCAATTCAATTCAAGGGGCTTTATTGGCATGGGAAACATGTGTTAACATTGCCAAAGCAAGTAAGGTATATAATATATAAAGTGAAATAAACAATAAAAGTTAACAGTAGACATCACACATACAGAAGTTTCAAAACAATAAAGACATTACAAATGTCGTATTATATATATATATATATATATATATATATATATATATATATATATATATATATATATATATATATATATATATATATATATATATATACAGTGTTTTTACAATGTGCAAATGGTAAAGGACACAAGATAAAATAAATAAGCATAGATATGGGTTGTATTTACAATGGTGCGTGTTCTTCACTGGTTGCCCTTTTCCCTGTCTCTCTCTCGTCAGACCCTGTCTCTCTCTCTTCAGACCCTGGCTCTCTCTCTTCAGACCCTGTCTCTCTCTCTCTTGAGACCCTCTCTCCCTCTCTCTTCAGACCCTGTCTCTCTCTCTCTTCAGACCCTGTCTCTCTCTCTTCAGACCCTGTCTCTCTCTCTTCAGACCCTGTCTCTCTCTCTTCAGACCCTGTCTCTCTCTCATTCAGACCCTCTCTCTCTCTCTCTTCAGACCCTGTTCTCACTCTTCAGACCCTGTCTCTCTCTCGCCATACCCTGACTCTCTCTCTCTCCATACCCTGACTCTCTCTCTCCATACCCTGACTCTCTCCATACCCTGACTCTCTCTCTCTCTTCATACCCTGACTCTCTCTCTCCATACCCTGACTCTCTCTCTCTCTCCAGACCCCCCCTCTCTCTCTCCAGACCCTCTCTCTCTCTCTCCAGACCCCCTCTCTCTCTCTACAGACCCCCTCTCTCTATCTCTCCATACCCTCTCTCTCCATACCCTTACTCTCTCTCCAGACCCCCTCTCTCTCTTCAGACCCTGACTCTCTCTCTCTCCAGATCCCCTCTCTCTCTCTCCATACCCTTACTCTCTCTCTCCAGACCCCCTCTCTCTCTTCAGACCCTGACTCTCTCTCTCTCCAGACCCCCTCTCTCTCTCTCCATACCCTGACTCTCTCCATACCCTGACTATCTCTCTCTCTCTCCAGACCCCCTCTCTCTCTCTCCATACCCTGACTCTCTCTCCTCAGACCCTGACTCTCTCTCACCATACCCTGACTCTCTCCATACCCTGACTATCTCTCTCTCTCTCCATACCCTGACTCTCCCTCTCTCTCTTTTCAGACCCTGTCTCTCTCTCTCCATACACTGAATCTCCCTATCCATACCCTGACTCTCTCCATACCCTGACTCTCTCTCAATTCAATTCAATTCAATTCAAGGGGCTTTATTGGCATGGGAAACATGTGTTAACATTGCCAAAGCAAGTAAGGTAAACAATAAAAATTAACAGTAGACATCACACATACAGAAGTTTCAAAACAATAAAGACATTGAAAATGTCATATTATATATATATATACAGTGTTTTTTACAAGGTACAAATTTGAAAGGACACAAGATAAAATAAATAAGCATAGATATGGGTTGTATTTACAATGGTGTTTGTTCCTCACTGGTTGCCCTTTTCTCGTGGCAACAGGTCACAAATCTTGCTGCTCTGATGGCACACTGTGGAATTTCACCCAGTAGATATGGGAGTTTTTCAAAATTGGATTTGTTTTCGAATTCTTTGTGGATCTGTGTAATCTGAGGGAAATATGTCTCTCTAATATGGTCATACATTGGGCAGGAGGTTAGGAAGTGCAGCTCAGTTTCCACCTCATTTTGTGGGCAGTGAGCACATAGCCTGTCTTTCTTGAGAGCCATGTCTGCCTACGGCGGCCTTTCTCAATAGCAAGGCTATGCTCGCTGAGTCTGTACATAGTCAAAGCTTTCCTTAATTTTGGGTCAGTCACAGTGGTCAGGTATTCTGCCGCTGTGTACTCTCTGTGTAGGGCCAAATAGCATTCTAGTTTGCTCTGTTTTTTTGTTAATTCTTTCCAATGTGTCAAGTAATTATCTTTTTGTTTTCTCATGATTTGGTTGGGTCTAATTGTGCTGCTGTCATGGGGCTCTGTAGGGTGTGTTTGTGTTTGTGAACAGAGCCCCAGGACCAGCTTGCTTAGGGGACTCTTCTCCAGGTTCATCTCTCTGTAGGTGATGGCTTTGTTGTGGAAGGTTTGGGAATCGCTTCCTTTTAGGTGGTTATAGAATTTAACAGCTCTTTTCTGGATTTTGATAATTAGTGGGTATCGGCCTAATTCTGCTCTGCATGCACTATTTGGTGTTCTACGTTGTACACGGAGGATATTTTTGCAGAATTCTGCGTGCAGAGTCTCAATTTGGTGTTTGTCCCATTTTGTAAAGTCTTGGTTGGTGAGCGGACCCCAGACCTCACAACCATAAAGGGCAATGGGCTCTATGACTGATTCAAGTATTTTTAGCCAAATCCTAATTGGTATGTTGAAATTTATGTTCCTTTTGATGGCATAGAATGCCCTTCTTGCCTTGTCTCTCAGATCGTTCACAGCTTTGTGAAAGTTACCTGTGGCGCTGATGTTTAGGCCAAGGTATGTATAGTTTTTTGTGTGCTCTAGGGCAACAGTGTCTAGATGGAATTTGTATTTGTGGTCCTGGTGACTGGACCTTTTTTGGAACACCATTATTTTGGTCTTACTGAGATTTACTGTCAGGGCCCAGGTCTGACAGAATCTGTGCATAAGATCTAGGTGCTGCTGTAGGCCCTCCTTGGTTGGTGACAGAAGCACCAGATCATCAGCAAACAGCAGACATTTGACTTCAGATTCTAGTAGGGTGAGGCCGGGTGCTGCAGACTTTTCTAGTGCCCGTGCCAGTTCGTTGATATATATGTTGAAGAGGGTGGGGCTTAAGCTGCATCCCTGTCTAACCCCACGACCCTGTGTGAAGAAATTTGTGTGTTTTTTGCCAATTTTAACCGCACACTTGTTGTTTGTGTACATGGATTTTATGATGTCGTATGTTTTACCCCCAACACCACTTTCCATCAGTTTGTATAGCAGACCCTCATGCCAAATTGAGTCGAAGGCTTTTTTGAAATCAACAAAGCATGAGAAGACTTTGCCTTTGTTTTGGTTTGTTTGGTTGTCAATTAGGGTGTGCAGGGTGAATACATGGTCTGTTGTACGGTAATTTGGTAAAAAGCCAATTTGACATTTGCTCAGTACATTGTTTTCATTGAGGAAGTGCACGAGTCTGCTGTTAATGATAATGCAGAGGATTTTCCCAAGGTTACTGTTGACGCATATCTCTCTCCATACCCCGACTCTCTCTCTCTTCATACCCTTTCTCTCTCTATCTACAGACCTCTCTATCTCTCTCTTCAGACCCTGACTCCCTCTCTCCAGACCCTGTCTCTCTCTCTCTCTCTCCAGACCCTGTCTCTCTCTCTCTCTCTTCAGACCCTGACTCTCTCCATACCCTGACTATCTCTCTCTCTCTCTCTCTCTTCAGACCCTGACTCTCTCTCTCTTCAGACCCTGTCTCTCTCTTCAGACCCTGCTCTCTCTCTCTTCAGACACTGCTCTCTCTCTTCAGACCCTGCTCTCTCTCGTCAGACCCTGCTCTCTCTCTCCAGACCCTCCCTCTCTCTCTTCAGACCCTGTCTCTCTCTTCAGACCCTGACTCTCTCTCTCTTCAGACCCTGTCTCTCTCTTCAGACCCTGCTCTCTCTCTCTTCAGACACTGCTCTCTCTCTTCAGACCCTGCTCTCTCTCGTCAGACCCTGCTCTCTCTCTCCAGACCCTCTCTCTCTCTCTTCAGACCCTCCTCTCTCTCTTCAGACCCTGTCTCTCTCTCTCTCTCTCTTCAGACCCTGTCTCTCTCTCTTCAGACCCTCCTCTCTCTCTTCAGACCCTCCTCTCTCTCTTCAGACCCTGTCTCTCTCTCTCTCTCTCTTCAGACCCTGTCTCTCTCTCTTCAGACCCTCCTCTCTCTCTTCAGACCCTGTCTCTCTCTCTTCAGACCCTCCTCTCTCTCTTCAGACCCTCTCTCTCTCTCTTCAGACCCTCCTCTCTCTCTTCAGACCCTGTCTCTCTCTCTCTTCAGACCCTGTCTCTCTCTCTTCAGACCCTTTCTCTCTCTCTCTTCAGACTCTACTCTCTCTCTTCAGGCCCTGTCTCTCTCTCCAGACCCTGTCTCTATCTTCAGACCCTGTCTCTATCTTCAGACCCTGCTCTCTCTCTTCAGGCCCTGTCTCTATCTTCAGACCCTGCTCTCTCTCTTCAGGCCCTGTCTCTATCTTCAGACCCTGCTCTCTCTCTTCAGACCCTGTCTCTCTCTCATCAGGCCCTGTCTCTCTCTCTTCAGACCCTGTTCTCTCTCTTCAGACCCTGCTCTCTCTCTCCAGAACCTGTCTCTATCTTCAGACCCTGTTTTTCTCTTCAGGCCCTGTCTCTCTCTCTTCAGACCCTGTCTCTCTCTTCAGGCCCTGTCTCTCTCTCTTCAGACCCTGTCTCTCTCTCTTCAGACCCTGTCTCTCTCTTCAGACCCTGTCTCTCTCTTCAGACCCTGTCTCTCTCTCTTCAGACCCTGTCTCTCTCTTCAGACCATGTCTCTCTCTTCAGACCCTGACTCTCACTCTCTTCAGACCCTGTCTCTCTCTCTCTTCAGACCCTGTCTCTCTCTTCAGACCATGTCTCTCTCTTCAGACCCTGACTCTCACTCTCTTCAGACCCTGTCTCTCTCTCTCTTCAGACCCTGTCTCTCTCTCTTCAGACCCTGGCTCTCATTCAGACCCTGTCTCTCTCTCTCTTCAGACCATGTCTCTCTCTTCAGACCCTGTCTCTCTCTCTCTTCAGACCCTGTCTCTCTCTCTCTTCAGACCCTGTCTCTCTCTTCAGACCCTGACTCTCTCTCTCTTCAGACCCTGTCTCTCTCTTCAGACCCTATCTCTCTCTTCAGACCCTGCTCTCTCTCGTCAGACCCTGCTCTCTCTCTCTTCAGACTCTACTCTCTCTCTTCAGACCCTGCTCTCTCTCCAGACCCTGTCTCTCTCTTCAGACCCTGTCTCTCTCTTCAGACCCTGCTCTCTCTCTTCAGGTCCTGTCTCTATCTTCAGACCCTGTCTCTATCTTCAGACCCTGCTCTCTCTCTTCAGACCCTGTCTCTCTCTTCAGACGCTGCTCTCTCTCTTAAGACCCTGCTCTCTCTCTTCAGGCCCTGTCTCTATCTTCAGACCCTGCTCTCTCTCTTCAGACCCTGTCTCTCTCTCATCAGGCCCTCTCTCTCTCTTCAGACCCTGCTCTCTCTTCAGACCCTGCTCTCTCTCTCCAGACCCTGTCTCTATCTTCAGACCCTGTCTCTCTCTTCAGGCCCTGTCTCTCTCTTCAGACCCTGTCTCTCTCTTCAGGCCCTGTCTCTCTCTTCAGACCCTGTCTCTCTCTTCAGACCCTGGCTCTCTCTCTTCAGACCCTGTCTCTCTCTCTCTTCAGACCCTGTCTCTCGCTCTTCAGACCCTGTCTCTTTCTTCAGACCCTGGCTCTCTCTCTTCAGACCCTGTCCTCTCTCTCTTCAGACCCTGTCTCTCTCTTCAGGCTCTGTCTCTCTCTCTTCAGACCCTGTCTCTCTCTCTCCAGACCCTGTCTCTCTCTCTCCAGACCCTGTCTTTCTCTTCAGACCCTGTCTCTCTCTTCAGGCCCTGTCTCTCTCTCTTCAGACCCTGTCTCTCTCTCTTCAGACCCTGGCTCTCACTCTTCAGACCCTGTCTCTCTCTCTCTCTCTTCAGACCCTGTCTCTCTCTTCAGACCCTGACTCTCTCTCTTCAGACCCTCCTCTCTCTCTTCAGACCCTGCTCACTCTCGCCAGACCCTGCTCTCTCTCTTCAGACCCTGTGTCTCTCTCTTCAGACCCTGACTCTCTCTCGCCAGATCCTGCTCTGTCTCTTCAGACCCTGTCTCTCTCTCTTCAGACCCTGCTCTCTCTCTTCAGACCCTGTGTCTCTCTCTTCAGACCCTGACTCTCTCTTGCCAGATCCTGCTCTGTCTCTTCAGACCCTGCTCTCTCTCTTCAGACCCTGCTCTCTCTCTTCATACCCTGTCTCTCTCTCTCCATACCCTGACTCTCTCTCTCCATACCCTGACTCTCTCTCTCTCCATACCCTGACTCTCTCCATACCCTGACTCTCTCTCTCTCATGCACTGACTCTCTCTCTCTCCATACCCTGACTCTCTCCATACCCTGACTCTCTCTCTCTCTTCATACCCTGACTCTCTCTCTCCATGCACTGACTCTCTCTCTCTCCAGACCCCCTTTCTCTCTTCAGGCCCTGTCTCTATCTTCAGACCCTGCTCTCTCTCTTCAGACCCTGTCTCTCTCTCATCAGGCCCTGTCTCTCTCTCTTCAGACCCTGCTCTCTCTCTTCAGACCCTGCTCTCTCTCTCCAGACCCTGTCTCTATCTTCAGACCCTGTCTCTCTCTTCAGGCCCTGTCTCTCTCTCTTCAGACCCTGTCTCTCTCTTCAGGCCCTGTCTCTCTCTCTTCAGACCCTGTCTCTCTCTCTTCAGACCCTGGCTCTCTCTCTTCAGACCCTGTCTCTCTCTCTCTTCAGACCCTGTCTCTCGCTCTTCAGACCCTGTCTCTCTCTCTCTTCAGACCCTGGCTCTCTCTCTCTCTTCAGACCCTGTCCCTCTCTCTCTTCAGACCCTGTCTCTCTCTTCAGGCTCTGTCTCTCTCTCTTCAGACCCTGTCTCTCTCTCTCCAGACCCTGTCTCTCTCTCTCCAGACCCTGTCTTTCTCTTCAGACCCTGTCTCTCTCTTCAGGCCCTGTCTCTCTCTCTTCAGACCCTGTCTCTCTCTCTTCAGACCCTGGCTCTCACTCTTCAGACCCTGTCTCTCTCTCTCTCTTCAGACCCTGTCTCTCTCTTCAGACCCTGACTCTCTCTCTTCAGACCCTCCTCTCTCTCTTCAGACCCTGCTCACTCTCGCCAGACCCTGCTCTCTCTCTTCAGACCCTGTGTCTCTCTCTTCAGACCCTGACTCTCTCTCGCCAGATCCTGCTCTGTCTCTTCAGACCCTGTCTCTCTCTCTTCAGACCCTGCTCTCTCTCTTCAGACCCTGTGTCTCTCTCTTCAGACCCTGACTCTCTCTTGCCAGATCCTGCTCTGTCTCTTCAGACCCTGCTCTCTCTCTTCAGACCCTGCTCTCTCTCTTCATACCCTGTCTCTCTCTCTCCATACCCTGACTCTCTCTCCATACCCTGACTCTCTCTCTCTCCATACCCTGACTCTCTCCATACCCTGACTCTCTCTCTCTCATGCACTGACTCTCTCTCTCTCCATACCCTGACTCTCTCCATACCCTGACTCTCTCTCTCTCTTCATACCCTGACTCTCTCTCTCCATGCACTGACTCTCTCTCTCTCCAGACCCCCTTTCTCTCTTCAGACCCTGACTCTCTCTCTCTCCAGACCCCCCCCCTCTCTCTCCAGACCCTCTCTCTCTCTCTCCAGACCCCCTCTCTCTCTCTCCAGACCCCTTCTCTCTCTCTCCATACCCTGACTCTCTCCATACCCTGACTCTCTCTCTCTCCATACCCTGACTCTCTCCATACCCTGACTCTCTCTCTCTCTCTCTCTCTCTTCATACCCTGACTCTCTCTCTCTGTACCCTGACTCTCTCTCTCTCCAGACCCCCTCTCTCTCTCTTCAGACCCTGACTCTCTCCATACCCTGACTCTCTCTCTCTCTCTTCATACCCTGACTCTCTCTCTCCATACACTGACTCTCTCTCTCTCCAGACCCCCTCTCTCTTCAGACCCTGACTCTCTCTCTCCAGACCCCCCCTCTCTCTCTCCAGACCCCCTCTCTCTCTCCAGACCCCTCTCTCTCTCTCTCCATACCCTGACTCTCTCCATACCCTGACTATCTCTCTCTCTCTTCATACCCTGACTATCTCTCTCTCTCTTCATACCCTGACTCCCTCTCTCTCTCTCTCCAGACCCCCCCTCTCTCTCTCCATACCCTGACTCTCTCTCTCCAGATCCCTCTCTCTCTCTCCAGACTCTCTCCAGACCCCCTCTCTCTCTCTTCAGACCCTGACTCTCTCTCTCCATACCCTGACTCTCTCCATACCCTGACTATCTCTCTCTCTTAAGACCGTGATTCTCTCTCTCTCTCCAGACCCCCTCTCTCTCTTCAGACCCTGCTCTCTCTCTCCAGACCCCCTCTCTCTCTTCAGACCCTGTCTCTCTCTTCAGACCCTGACTCTCTCTCTTCAGACCAGGTCTCTCTCTCTCATCAGACCCTGTCTCTCTCTCTCTTCATACCCTTTCCCTCTCTCTTCTAACCCCGACTCTCTCTCTTCAGACCCTCCTCTCTCTCTTCAGACCCTGCTCACTCTCGCCAGACCCTGACTCTCTCTCGCCAGACCCTGTCTCTCTCTTCATACCCTTTCCCTCTCACTTCAGACCCTGTGTCTCTCTCTTCAGACCCTGACTCTCTCTTGCCAGAACCTGCTCTGTCTCTTCATACCCTGCTCTCTCTCTTCAGACCCTGCTCTCTCTCTTCAGACCCTGTCTCTCTCTCTCCATACCCTGGCTCTCTCTCTCCATACCCTGACTCTCTCTCTCCATACACTGACTCGCTCTCTCTCCATACCCTGACTCTCTCCATACCCTGACTCTCTCTCTCCATACCCTGACTCTCTCCATACCCTGACTCTCTCTCTCTCTTCATACCCAGACTCTCTCTCTCCATACACTGACTCTCTCTCTCTCCAGACCCCTCTCTCTCTTCAGACCCTGACTCTCTCTCTCTCCAGACCCCCCCTCTCTCTCTCCAGACCCTCTCTCTCTCTCCAGACCCCTTCTCTCTCTCTCCATACCCTGACTCTCTCCATACCCTGACTCTCTCTCTCTCCATATCCTGACTCTCTCCATACCCTGACTCTCTCTCTCTCTCTCTCTTCATACCCTGACTCTCTCTCTCCATACCCTGACTCTCTCTCTCTCCAGACCCCCTCTCTCTCTCTTCAGACCCTGACTCTCTCTCTCTCCAGATCCCCTCTCTCTCTCCAGACCCTCTCTCTCTCTCCAGACCCCCTCTCTCTCTCTTCAGACCCTGACTCTCTCTCTCCATACCCTGACTCTCTCCATACCCTGACAATCTCTCTCTCTCTTAAGACCATGATTCTCTCTCTCCAGACCCCCTCTCTCTCTCTTCAGACCCTGCTCTCTCTCTTCAGACCCTGACTCTCTCTCTCCATACCCTGACTCTCTCTCTCCATACCCTGACTCTCTCCATACCCTGACTATCTCTCTCTCTCTCTTCATACCCTGACTATCTCTCTCTCTCTCCATACCCTGACTCTCTCTCTCTCTTTTCAGACCCTGCTCTCTCTCTTCAGACCCTGACTCTCTCTCCTCAGACCCTGAATCTCCCTATCCATACCCTGACTCTCTCCATACCCTGACTCTCTCTCTCTTCTTACCCTTTCTCTCTCTACCTCCAGACCCTCTATCTCTCTCTTCAGACCCTGACTCTCTCTCTTCAGACCCTGACTCCCTCTCTCCATACCCTGACTCTCTCCAGACCCTCTCTCTCTCCTCAGACCCTGACTCTCTCTCTTCAGACCCTGACTCTCTCTCCTCAGACCCTGACTCTCTCTCTTCAGACCCTGACTCTCTCCATACCCTGACTATCTCTCTCTCTTCAGACCCTGTCTCCCTCTCCATACCCTGAATCTCCCTATCCATACCCTGACTCTCTCCATACCCTGACTCTCTCTCTCTCTCCATACCCTGACTCTCTCTCTCTTCATACCCTTTCTCTCTCTATCTCTAGACACTCTCTCTCTCTCTCCATACCCTGACTCTCTCCATACCCTGACTATCTCTCTCTCTCTTCATACCCTGACTATCTCTCTCTCTCTTCATACCCTGACTCCCTCTCTCTCTCTCTCCAGACCCCCCCTCTCTCTCTCCATACCCTGACTCTCTCTCTCTCCAGATCCCCTCTCTCTCTCTCCAGACCCTCTCTCTCTCTCCAGACCCCCTCTCTCTCTCTTCAGACCCTGACTCTCTCTCTCCATACCCTGACTCTCTCCATACCCTGACTATCTCTCTCTCTTAAGACCGTGATTCTCTCTCTCTCTCCAGACCCCCCCTCTCTCTCTTCAGACCCTGCTCTCTCTCTCCAGACCCCCTCTCTCTCTTCAGACCCTGTCTCTCTCTTCAGACCCTGACTCTCTCTCTTCAGACCAGGTCTCTCTCTCTCTCATCAGACCCTGTCTCTCTCTCTCTTCATACCCTTTCCCTCTCTCTTCTAACCCTGACTCTCTCTCTTCAGACCCTCCTCTCTCTCTTCAGACCCTGCTCACTCTCGCCAGACCCTGACTCTCTCTCGCCAGACCCTGTCTCTCTCTTCATACCCTTTCCCTCTCACTTCAGACCCTGTGTCTCTCTCTTCAGACCCTGACTCTCTCTTGCCAGAACCTGCTCTGTCTCTTCATACCCTGCTCTCTCTCTTCAGACCCTGCTCTCTCTCTTCAGACCCTGTCTCTCTCTCTCCATACCCTGGCTCTCTCTCTCCATACCCTGACTCTCTCTCTCCATACACTGACTCGCTCTCTCTCCATACCCTGACTCTCTCCATACCCTGACTCTCTCTCTCTCCATACCCTGACTCTCTCCATACCCTGACTCTCTCTCTCTCTTCATACCCTGACTCTCTCTCTCCATACACTGACTCTCTCTCTCTCCAGACCCCCTCTCTCTCTTCAGACCCTGACTCTCTCTCTCTCCAGACCCCCCCTCTCTCTCTCCAGACCCTCTCTCTCTCTCCAGACCCCTTCTCTCTCTCTCCATACCCTGACTCTCTCCATACCCTGACTCTCTCTCTCTCCATATCCTGACTCTCTCCATACCCTGACTCTCTCTCTCTCTCTCTCTTCATACCCTGACTCTCTCTCTCCATACCCTGACTCTCTCTCTCTCCAGACCCCCTCTCTCTCTCTTCAGACCCTGACTCTCTCTCTCTCCAGATCCCCTCTCTCTCCAGACCCTCTCTCTCTCTCCAGACCCCCTCTCTCTCTCTTCAGACCCTGACTCTCTCTCTCCATACCCTGACTCTCTCCATACCCTGACAATCTCTCTCTCTCTTAAGACCATGATTCTCTCTCTCTCCAGACCCCTCTCTCTCTCTTCAGACCCTGCTCTCTCTCTTCAGACCCTGACTCTCTCTCTCCATACCCTGACTCTCTCTCTCCATACCCTGACTCTCTCCATACCCTGACTATCTCTCTCTCTCTTCATACCCTGACTATCTCTCTCTCTCTCCATACCCTGACTCTCTCTCTCTCTTTTCAGACCCTGCTCTCTCTCTTCAGACCCTGACTCTCTCTCTCCATACCCTGACTCTCTCTCTCTCTCTCTCTTCATACCCTGACTCTCTCTCTCCATACCCTGACTCTCTCTCTCTCCAGACCCCCTCTCTCTCTCTTCAGACCCTGACTCTCTCTCTCTCCAGATCCCCTCTCTCTCTCCAGACCCTCTCTCTCTCTCCAGACCCCCTCTCTCTCTCTTCAGACCCTGACTCTCTCTCTCCATACCCTGACTCTCTCCATACCCTGACAATCTCTCTCTCTCTTAAGACCATGATTCTCTCTCTCTCCAGACCCCCTCTCTCTCTCTTCAGACCCTGCTCTCTCTCTTCAGACCCTGACTCTCTCTCTCCATACCCTGACTCTCTCTCTCCATACCCTGACTCTCTCCATACCCTGACTATCTCTCTCTCTCTTCATACCCTGACTATCTCTCTCTCTCTCCATACCCTGACTCTCTCTCTCTCTTTTCAGACCCTGCTCTCTCTCTTCAGACCCTGACTCTCTCTCTTCAGACCCTGACTCTCTCTCCTCAGACCCTGAATCTCCCTATCCATACCCTGACTCTCTCCATACCCTGACTCTCTCTCTCTTCTTACCCTTTCTCTCTCTACCTCCAGACCCTCTATCTCTCTCTTCAGACCCTGACTCTCTCTCTTCAGACCCTGACTCCCTCTCTCCATACCCTGACTCTCTCCAGACCCTCTCTCTCTCCTCAGACCCTGACTCTCTCTCTTCAGACCCTGACTCTCTCTCCTCAGACCCTGACTCTCTCTCTTCAGACCCTGACTCTCTCCATACCCTGACTATCTCTCTCTCTTCAGACCCTGTCTCCCTCTCCATACCCTGAATCTCCCTATCCATACCCTGACTCTCTCCATACCCTGACTCTCTCTCTCTCTTCATACCCCGACTCTCTCTCTCCATACCCTGACTCTCTCTCTCTCCATACCCTGACTCTCTCTCTCTTCATACCCTTTCTCTCTCTATCTCTAGACACTCTCTCTCTCTCTCCATACCCTGACTCTCTCTGTCTTCATACCCCGACTCTCTCTCTCCATACCCTGACTCTCTCTCTCTCTTCAGACCCTGACTCTCTCTCTCTCCAGACCCTCTCTCTCTCTCTTCAGAACCTGACTCTCTCTCTTCAGACCCTGACTCTCTCTCTCCATACCCTGACTCTCTCCATACCCTGACTATCTCTCTCTCTTCATACCCTGACTCTCTCTCTCTCTCTCTCTCTCTCTCTCTCTCTCTCCATTCCCTGAATCTCCCTATCCATACCCTGACTCTCTCCATACCCTGACTCTCTCTGTCTTCATACCCCGACTCTCTCTCTCCATACCCTGACTCTCTCTCTCTCCATACCTTGACTCTCTCTCTCTCTTCATACCCTTTCTCTCTCTATCTCCAGACCCTCTCTCTCTCTCTTCAGACCCTGACTCTCTCTCTTCATACCCTGACTCTCTCTCCATACCCTGACTCTCTCTCTCTCCACACCCTGACTCTCTCTCTCTCCATATCCTGACTCTCTCTCTCTTCATACCATGACTCTCTCTCTCTCCATACCCTGACTCTCTCTTTTCATACCATGTCTCTATTTTTAGACCCTGTCTGTCTCTCCAGACCCTGTCTCTCGCTAGACCCTGCTCTCTCTCTTCAGGGCCTGCTCTCTCTCGCCAGATCATGCTCTCTTCAGACCCAAGAGCACCAAACCCCAGACCCCGGTAGTGGGCAGCATCAGTCTTTAACAGTCAATAATATTTGACTTTGACCATAGAGTAAACATGTTGAACTTTGACGAGGTAGAATTTCAATACACTCTTTTCAGTTACTCAGTGATGCATTTCCTTCCGCTCAGCAATGCTTGAATGTAATACTTTTTAAGAAATGTAAACTAACTCTGAATTCCTGTTTTCTCCCATCTTCTAGTGTGCCGGCTGACTTGCCACAAGACATGTGAAGTGAAGGTAAGAGCAGCAGCTTTTCTCAGGGCTCTTATGTTGCCGAATGGGCATGTCTAAGCAATGGGAACACAGTCTTTTTTAGGCAGCTACACCTTTTCCATGTAGGTTGTTATGAACTGTCATTACATCTTATGTCATCACGTCACATCTCAAGTACAGTGTAGCTCTACCAAGTCATCCTCTGTTGACGCAAGATGAGGCTGCTGAGGGGAGGAGGGCTCATAATAATGGCCGGAACGGAGAGCGAATGGAATGGCATCAAAACACATGGAAACCATGGAAACCACGTGTTTTACTATTTGATTCCATTGTACTGATTTATCTCCCTCCCATTACCATGAGCCCGTCCTGCCAAATTACAGTTCCACCAACCTCCTGTGGTTAGCTCTTAGTGCTTTAGTTAGCTCAAGTCTCTTTCCTTCAAAGCCAAGCAGAGCTTATCAGAAGGTAGTGTTGTGTTAATGAGGTGGATGGGACCTCGGCAGGAACAGTGTTCCTGCAGTCCTAATGTCGGAGGAATCTGAAAACAAGTGCAGGCTGTCCCAGTATGTGTTTGACTTGGCTGAGCCTTTGTATGTTCGACATAAC
The DNA here is from genome assembly GCF_036934945.1 of Oncorhynchus masou masou. NCBI lineage: Eukaryota > Metazoa > Chordata > Actinopteri > Salmoniformes > Salmonidae > Oncorhynchus > Oncorhynchus masou. The sequence continues at coordinate 56,981 of NW_027008964.1, forward strand.
CCCCTTCTAAAAATAAACGTCAGCTTGCTACATGGTTGACGGGCTTGGTGTTTTTGAAGAGGGGGCACTTAGAAGAAGATGGGAAGTAGTGATGGAAAAAGAGAGAGGTGGTGAAGGAGGGCTGGAGATGAGAAAACATAGATTTTTTACAATACGTTGCAGTGAAAGATTTACTAGACTTTAGATTTATAGCACGCACTCACCCTCCACAACACACACACACACACACACACACACACACACACACACACACGTCACCGCCTTTCATCTGGCAGCCATTACTGAAATGTTCCAGAGCTGCCAGTTCTACTCAGCTCCCTCTACCCTCCTCAGTTCTACCCAGCTCCCTCTACCCTCCTCAGTTCTACCCAGCTCCCTCTACCCTCCTCAGTTCTACCCAGCTCCCTATACCCTCCTCAGTTCTACCCAGCTCCCTCTACCCTCCTCAGTTCTACCCAGCTCCCTCTACCCTCCTCAGTTCTACCCAGCTCCCTATACCCTCCTCAGTTCTACCCAGCTCCCTCTAACCTCCTCAGTTCTACTCAGCTCCCTCTACCCTCCTCAGTTCTACCCAGCTCCCTCTACCCTCCTCAGTTCTACCCAGCTCCCTATACCCTCCTCAGTTCTACCCAGCTCCCTCTAACCTCCTCAGTTCTACTCAGCTCCCTCTACCCTCCTCAGTTCTACCCAGCTCCCTCTACCCTCCTCCAGTTCTACCCAGCTCCCTCTACCCTCCTCAGTTCTACCCAGCTCCCTCTACCCTCCTCAGTTCTACCCAGCTCCCTCTACCCTCCTCCAGTTCTACCCAGCTCCCTCTACCCTCCTCCAACTCTACCCAGCTCCCTCTGCCCTCCTCCCGTCTCTACCCAGCTCCCTCTACCCTCCTCAGTTCTACCCAGCTCCCTATACCCTCCTCCAGTTCTACCCAGCTCCCTCTACCCTCCTCAGTTCTACCCAGCTCCCTCTGCCCTCCTCCAACTCTACCCAGCTCCCTCTACCCTCCTCAGTTCTACCCAGCTCCCTCTACCCTCCTCAGTTCTACCCAGTTCCCTCTACCCTCCTCAGTTCTACCCAGCTCCCTCTACCCTCCTCAGTTCTACCCAGTTCCCTCTACCCTCCTCAGTTCTACCCAGCTCCCTCTACCCTCCTCCAACTCTACCCAGCTCCCTCTACCCTCCTCCATCTCTACCCAGCTCCCTCTAGCCTCCTCCATCTCTACCCAGCTCCCTCTGCCCTCCTCAGTTCTACCCAGCTCCCTCTACCCTCCTCCATCTCTACCCAGCTCCCTCTAGCCTCCTCCATCTCTACCCAGCTCCCTCTAGCCTCCTCCATCTCTACCCAGCTCCCTCTACCCTCCTCCATCTCTACCCAGCTCCCTCTAGCCTCCTCCATCTCTACCCAGCTCCCTCTGCCCTCCTCAGTTCTACCCAGCTCCCTCTAGCCTCCTCCAACTTTTCCCAGCTCCCTCTACCCTCCTCCAACTCTACCCAGCTCCCTCTACCCTCCTCAGTTCTACCCAGCTCCCTCTACCCTCCTCCAACTTTTCCCAGCTCCCTCTACCCTCCTCCAACTTTTCCCAGCTCCCTCTACCCTCCTCCAACTCTACCCAGCTCCCTCTACCCTCCTCAGTTCTACCCAGCTCCCTCTACCCTCCTCAATCTCTACCCAGCTCCCTCTAGCCTCCTCCATCTCTACCCAGCTCCCTCTACCCTCCTCCATCTCTACCCAGCTCCCTCTGCCCTCCTCAGTTCTACCCAGCTCCCTCTACCCTCCTCAGTTCTACCCAGCTCCCTATACCCTCCTCCAGTTCTACCCAGCTCCCTATACCCTCCTCCAGTTCTACCCAGCTCCCTATACCCTCCTCCAGTTCTACCCAGCTCCCTATACCCTCCCCCAGTTCTACCCAGCTCCCTATACCCTCCTCCAGTTCTACACAGCTCCCTATACCCTCCTCAGTTCTACCCAGCTCCCTCTGCCCTCCTCCAGTTCTACCCAGCTCCCTATACCCTCCTCCAGTTCTACCCAGCTCCTCCCTCCCATACCCAGCTCCCTATACCCTCCTCAGTTCTACCCAGCTCCCTCTGCCCTCCTCCAGTTCTACCCAGCTCCCCTCCCTCCTCAGTTCTACCCAGCTCCCTCTGCCCTCCTCCAGTTCTACCCAGCTCCCTATACCCTCCTCCAGTTCTACCCAGCTCCCTATACCCTCCTCAGTTCTACCCAGCTCCCTCTGCCCTCCTCCAGTTCTACCCAGCTCCCTATACCCTCCTCCAGTTCTACCCAGCTCCCTATACCCTCCTCCAGTTCTACCCAGCTCCCTCTACCCTCCTCAGTTCTACCCAGCTCCCTCTGCCCTCCTCCAGTTCTACCCAGCTCCCTATACCCTCCTCCAGTTCTACCCAGCTCCCTATACCCTCCTCAGTTCTACCCAGCTCCCTCTGCCCTCCTCCAGTTCTACCCAGCTCCCTATACCCTCCTCCAGTTCTCCCTCCTATACCCTCCTCAGTTCTACCCAGCTCCCTCTGCCCTCCTCCAGTTCTACCCAGCTCCCTATACCCTCCTCCAGTTCTACCCAGCTCCCTCTGCCCTCCTCCAGTTCTACCCAGCTCCCTATACCCTCCTCCAGTTCTACCCAGCTCCCTATACCCTCCTCAGTTCTACCCAGCTCCCTCTGCCCTCCTCCAGTTCTATACCCTCCTCCAGTTCTACCCAGCTCCCTCTGCCCTCCTCCAGTTCTACCCAGCTCCCTCTGCCCTCCTCCAGTTCTACCCAGCTCCCTATACCCTCCTCCAGTTCTACCCAGCTCCCTATACCCTCCTCAGTTCTACCCAGCTCCATATGCCCTCCTCCAACTCTACCCAGCTCCATCTGCCCTGCTCCAACTCTACCCAGCTCCATCTGCCCTGCTCCAACTCTACCCAGCTCCATCTGCCCTGCTCCAACTCTACTCAGCTCCCTCTACCCTCCTCAGTTCTACCCAGCTCCCTCTACCCTCCTCAGTTCTACCCAGCTCCCTCTACCCTCCTCAGTTCTACCCAGCTCCCTCTACCCTCCTCAGTTCTACCAGGGGTGCAAAGGGTGGTGAAGATTTACCAGTCAGTTTCATATGAGGTGTGAAGGTTTACCAGTCAGTCCCAATAGGAGAGGTGAAGGTTTACCAGTCAGTCCCAATAGGAGAGGTGAAGGTTTACCAGTCAGTCCCAATAGGAGAGGTGAAGGTTTACCAGTCAGTCCCAATAGGAGAGGTGAAGGTTTTCCATTCAGTCCCAATAGGAGAGGTGAAGGTTTTCCATTCAGTCTCATAGGAGGGGTGAAGGTTTACCAGTCAGTCCCAATAGGAGAGGTGAAGGTTTACCAGTCAGTCCCAATAGGAGAGGTGAAGGTTTACCAGTCAGTCTCATAGGAGGGGTGAAGGTTTACCAGTCAGTCCCAATAGGAGAGATGAAGGTTTACCAGTCAGTCTCAAAGGAGGGGTGAAGGTTTACCAGTCAGTCTCATAGGAGAGGTGAAGGTTTACCAGTCAGTCTCATAGGAGGGGTGAAGGTTTACCAGTCAGTCTCATAGGAGGGGTGAAGGTTTACCAGTCAGTCCAAACAGGAGGGGCGAAGACAAATTGGCTCAAGCTAGCATACATTTGGTTGATGACTGTGCAATTCAATGTGTCAGTGTTTTAATTGCATCCATCTCAATTCAGATAAATGATATAAAGTAAATAAATAGCCCTAACTGTTTTGGGGAAACGTTCTGAAGCAGTGAGTAATGAGCAGCCCATGTGACCTCTTCTTGTTCTACTGGTTCTGACAATGACAACAAACTGTGTTTCAATCAATGCTCCTCCAACAAAAACATCCCATTCATGACCCCACTAATCTGACTTTATAATACGAGGACGTGATTGAAACCCATGAAAACATATCAAACTAAAACAATAAGAATGAGTGATGAGTGAAAGGGTAGAGCATATGAAGAGAGAAGTAACAAAATATGAAAAAGGTCTTCTCCGAGAGGTGTTGTTGTTGGAGTTCTTTGCTAAGAAGGAGGCGCAGTGGAGGAATTCTGTGAACCCAGGGTTGATTTTGTGAAGACAGGTCCGAACGCAGAGACTTAATTATTTCTTAATTAAACGTGATGAAGAGTACAATCCAAACTTCTCCCAATCAGCAAACGTGGACATACGTGGACAAAGCTCCATTTTCTGGAATCAGACAAATATTCCCTCAGAGATTGGCCTTGGCAGGTCGCAATTCACTTTTAGAAAAAAACCTTTATGTGCGTGAATGATAGTTGATGAAGGCTATAGCTCGATCGCTATCAGCTTTCGATTAAACTTGCATCGCCTTGAATTCATTATTCTATGAAGAATTTACAAGCTAAATATATAAGGTTAAGGTGCTCCCGTTGCCCCTAAGCTTTTCCTTAGTTTTGATAAATATGTGATCTTACACTTCTGGAATCCAAGTGGTGGTAATAACTCTGTCATGCTGAGACAGTTTCCACACTGACTCGTTACAGGGAGAAATCTCCACATCCATATTTAGATAAGATTTGCACGTAGCCCCTGCATAACCTCTGCTACTAAAAAACAAATGGTCAGACTGCATGCACGACAGTATGTCACTGTGTGTGTGTGTGTGCGTGTGTGTGTGTGTGTGCGTGCGTGTGTGTGTGTGTGTGTGTGTGTGTGTGTGTGTGTGTGTGTGTGTGTGTGTGTGTGTGTGTGTGTGTGTGTGTGTGTGTGTGTGTGTGTGTGTGTGTGTGTGTGCGTGTGTGAGTGTGTGAGTGTGTGTGTGTGTGCGTGTGTGAGTTTTGTGCGTCTGAGAGGGAGATGTAAAGTAAAAGTGAGAGTATGTCAGAAGTATTTGGAGGAAGAGAGAGAATTGTGGGGCCTCAGTAAAGCGAGATGAAGATTTGTGGGAAGAGGACTTGGAACTAATGGGAAACACAGCTTCATCCAATCCAACGGGAGATGTTTGTCTACATTTTCGTGTCTGAACACAGGTGCTGCTTGCTCCGTGCCATCATGTCATCCAGTAAATACCGGCCAAACGGACCTGTCCACTACCCTGTCTTCAGACATGTGCGTCTTGCTTGTTCATCTTTTTTTAAATGTAACCTTTATATAACCAGGCAAGTCAGTTAAGAAGAAATTATTATTTGCTATGACGGGCCTACCCCGGCCAAACCCGGACGACGCTGGTCCAATTGTGTGCCGCCCTCATGGGACTCTCAATCACAGGCCGGGTGTGATACAGCCTGGATTCAAACCAGGGCCTGCAGTGACGCCTCTAGCACTGAGATGCATTGTCTTAGACCGCTGCACCACTCGGGAGCCTCATAGCTATAAGTGTGTCAACTCCACAACACAGTTTTCAGATGCCATCAGTAATTGTATTTACTGTAATAAACGTAACAGTTCAATGGCAGTTCAATGGTCCTGCCTTGAACTCAGCTGAAGACGGCTCAGTGGTCCTGCCTTGAACTCAGCTGAAGACGGCTCAGTGGTACTGCCTTGAACTCAGCTGAAGACGGTTCAGTGGTACTGCCTTGAACTCAGCTTAAAGCGGCTCAGTGGTACTGCCTTGAACTCAGCTGAAGACGGCTCAGTGGTACTGCCTTGAACTCAGCTGAAGACGGCTCAGTGGTCCTGCCTTGAACTCAGCTTAAAGCGGCTCAGTGGTCCTGCCTTGAACTCAGCTGAAGACGGCTCAGTGGTCCTGCCTTGAACTCAGCTTAAAGCGGCTCAGTGGTACTGCCTTGAACTCAGCTGAAGACGGCTCAGTGGTACTGCCTTGAACTCAGCTGAAGACAGCTCAGTGGTACTGCCTTGAACTCAGCTGAAGACGGCTCAGTGGTA
>NW_027008965.1:0-12105 GCF_036934945.1 Oncorhynchus masou masou
GAAGGAGATACAGTCTGAGGTCACCCTGCAGCAGGACAACATGTCTTCCATGACCAGGCCTCACCTCACCAGCTTCACAGGCTTCCTGCTCTTCTCTTATAAAACAGATTCTCCTTCTGGTTCTATGACGTACAGTCGTACTCTGGGACGACGTGAGAGGAAAGGAAAAGCATGAATTATTGGTCTTCAGGTAGATTCTTCTCCTTTCTCAGATCTGCAACTGATTGTGAAAACTAAACTTTGAGAACAAAATGAAAATCCCACGTTGCTGATTATGAAGAATACAATGTGACATCGTCTGGGTCCCCTTTGTCAAAGTATCTGCTCTCATCTATTTCCTAACATTAAGATGCATCTAACAATTGAATGGTCATTATTTGAAATAATACCAGTAAATATCACAACAGATTGTAGTCTGGTCTGGTCTGGTCTGTTCTGTTCTGGTGTGTTCTGGTCTAGTCTGTCTGCAATGGTCTGGTCTGGTGTGTTCTGGTCTAGTCTGGTATGGTCCTGTCTGGTCTGGTTCAGTCTGGTCTAGTCTAGTCTTAGTCTAGTCTAGTCTAGGTCTGGTCTGTTCCCACCCTGGGTGTTCTGGTCTAGTCTGGTCTGGTCTGGTCTAGTCTAGTCTATGGTCCTGTCTGGTCTGGTCTGGTCTGGTCTGGTCTGGTCTAGTCTAGTCTAGTCTAGTCTAGTCTAGTCTAGTCTGGTCTAGTCTAGTCTAGTCTAGTCTAGTCTAGTCTAGTCTGGTCTGGTCTGGTCTGGTCTGGTCTGGTCTGGTCCGGTCCAGTCCGGTCCGGTCTAGTCTGGTCTGGTCTGGTCTGGTCTAGTCTGGTCTCTCCTTGCAGAAGTGAAAACATGTTTTGCAGTGGTCTCTACATCACACATCTTTTATAAGACTTTGAACTGCTGTGAATGAATCAAGGACTAATTCATGCTCAAGGCACTGTCTTATATAAACACCTTACATAGTAACATAACCCGTTCAGACCTACAGTACATATCAATGTGGTTTTACAGTAATAACCCGCTATTCCTTTTAGCTGCCACATGGGGGCGCACTTCAGCACAAACCGCACATCAAGCTCCCAGGCATGAAAAAATACATTTTCTCTGAGCTCTATGCAATAACTATCTAGCCAGGTGCAATGTCAGTGTAACGCCTCAATCACACCTACAGAGTCTTTGCGTTTTGGTACACCAGAATTACATTAAGTTACAATGGAATGCTGTGCTGGCCATGCAGCTTTGAGTTGCAGAGTGTCAGCTGCAGTGTGTTCTGTGTTCTGTGTTCTGTGTTCTGTGGTGCTTTAAACCGTATGCGTAGACTTGACAGAAATAGCAGCAAAAGGTGAATGTTTTGTTTCCACATTTCCACATTTTCCACATTTGAAGACAGGTGGTGAGTAGTTGACTCAAAGAGAGAGAAAGACCGTAGTTAATGAACAAATTAATTTCTTCCAAAATGAAGGAGAAGCAAGAGAGAGAGAGAGAGATTGTCTTTTTTTTCAGTTTCACTTACTTAGTTAGCAAATGCAGCTTGCTAGTTTAGCCTATTCAAACACTCTGCTCAAACAGAGGGATGCTATGTTAGCTAGCTGGCTATAACAGAGGGATGCTATGTTAGCTAGCTGGCTATAACAGAGGGATGCTATGTTAGCTAGCTGGCTATAACAGAGGGATGCTATGTTAGCTAGCTGGCTATGACAGAGGGATGCTATGTTGGCTAGCTGGCTATGACAGAGGGATGCTATGTTAGCTAGCTGGCTATAACAGAGGGATAACAGAGGGATGCTATGTTAGCTAGCTGGGAATGACTATCCAACACAACACTGGAACTCTTCCAAGTCAAGGTAAGCTTTTGGTTTGACTAATTTATTGCCACTGGGGCCCCCTGGTCTAACTACCTACTGACTGTACACTGCAACATTACTACACGACTGTAGAGGGTTTACTAACGCATCAGATCTATTAGCTATGCTGACTATGACGTTACTTTAGCTAATATGGTGACAACGATGTAGGTTGTGTGTAGCGGTTTGAAATATAAATGACAGTCATCCAATATGCTCATGGAAAACAAATCATCCTCCATCTTAAATTACACTGTTCCCTATATAGTGCACTACTTTTCACTCGTTAAAAGTAGTCCACAATAGGAAATAGGCTGCCATTTGCAACACACACGCTCTGACATTCTAAGCAGAGAGGAGAGGAGAGGAGAGGAGAGAAGGGGAGAGGAGAGGAGAGGAGAGGAGAGAAGGGGAGAGGAGAGGAGAGAAGAGAAGGGGAGAGGAGAGGAGAGGAGAGAAGGGGAGAGGAGAGGAGAAAAGGGGAGAGGAGAGGAGAAGAGAGAGGGTAGAGGAGAGGAGAGGAGAGGAGGGGAGAGGAGAGAAGGGGAGAGAGGGTAGAGGAGAGGAGAGGGGAGTAGAGGAGAGGAGGGAGAGGAGAGGAGAGAAGAGAAGGGGAGAGGAGAAAAGGGAGAGGAGAGGAGAAAGGGGAGAGGAGAGGAGAAGAGAGAGGGTAGAGAGGGAGAGGAGAGGGGGAGGAGAGGAGGGGAGAGGGGAGAGAAGGGGAGAGAGGGTAGAGGAGAGGGAGAGGGGGAGGAGAGGGAGAGGAGGGGAGAGAGGAGAGAAGGGGAGAGGAGAGGGAGGAGGGGAGAGGGAGAGGGGAGAGGAGAGAGAGGGGAGGAGAGGAGAGAGGGGAGAGGGGAGAGAAGGGGAGAGGAGAGGAGAGGAGAGAGGGGAGGAGAGGAGGGAGGGGAGAGGAGGGGAGAGGAGAAGAGAGAGGGGAGAGGAGAGGAGAGGGGAGGAGAGGAGAGGAGGGGAGAGGAGATAAGGGGGAGAGGGAGGAGAAGGAGAGGGTAGGGAGGGAGAGGGAGAAAGAGGAGGGAGAGGAGAAGAAGAGGAGAGGAGAGGGGGAGAGGAGGAGGGAGGAGAGGAGAGGAGGGGAGAGGAGAGAGAAGGGGAGAGGAGAGGATAAGAGGAGGGGAGGAGAGGAGAGGGGAGGAGAGGAGAGGAGGGGAGAGGAGAGAAGGGGAGAGGAGAGGAGAAGAGAGAGGGTAGAGGAGAGGAGAGGAGAGGAGAGGAGAGGAGGGGAGAGGAGAGAAGGGGAGAGGAGAGGAGAGGAGGAGGGGAGGGAGAGGAGGGGAGAGAGGGAGAGAAGGGGAGAGGGAGAGGAGAGGGAGGAGAGGAGGAGGAGGAGAGAAGGGGAGGAGAGGAGAGAGGAGGGAGAGGAGATGAGAGGAAGAAGGGGAGATGAGAGGAGAGGAGAGAAGGGGAGAGGGAGAGAAGAGAAGGGAGAGGAGAGGAGAGAAGAGAAGGGGAGAGGAGAGAAGGGAGAGGAGAGAAGAGGGAGAAGAGAAGAGAAGAAGAGAGAAGAGGAGGGGGGGAGAGAAGGGGAGAGGAGAGGAGAGGAGGGAGAGGGATCCACATGGATTGGCTGTGATCTGTGATACATATATAAACATCCTCCACTGGAGGTGTACCTACAGCAGGAAGGACCTGCTGGTCCACCAGTATTGACAGTGTCACTGGCTTTGTGGCATTGCTACAGGACATCACAGTGACCGTCAAAGGGACATAAAGAGCATTTGATTTCTATACATTCAGTGGTCTGTCAGCTATGTGGCAGCAGTATTACTGTACAGTCAATGGAAGAAATGCTTAGGTGGCATCCTATGGAAAAGATCTATGTGTCTCTAAGGGCCCAGTGGGTATTTGGCTTCCGGAATGCCAGCCAGGGACCAATGACTGACAGGGGTCCAGAACATTCTGATCTAGAACATTCTATTTCAGTAGCGTCTAGCGAGCCTCATGTCTCAGTGTATGAGATGGAAGACCTATATCAATACAGCAAATATTTAAATTCACTCAAATGAACCAATCAATAAAAAGAGTGGTATGGAGCCCAGCTATGAACCCAGGTCTTGGCCCAAACGTGGTATGGAGCCCAGCTATGAACCCAGGTCTGGGCCCAAACGCCATGTGGTATGGAGCCCAGCTATGAACCCAGGTCTTGGCCCAAACGCCATCCTAACTGTGGTATGGAGCCCAGCTATGAACCCAGGTCTGGCCCAAACGCCATCCTTACTGTGGTATGGAGCCCAGCTATGAACCCAGGTCTTGGCCCAACGCCACCCTGTGGTATGAGCCCAGCTATGAACCCAGGTCTGGCCCAAACGCCATCCTAACTGTGGTATGGAGCCCAGCTATGAACCCAGGTCTTGGCCCAAACGCCATCCTAACTGTGGTATGGAGCCCAGCTATGAACCCAGGTCTTGGCCCAAACGCCATCCTAACTGGCTGGAGCCCAGCTAAACCCAGGTCTTGGCCCATCCTAACTGTGGTATGGGAGCCCAGCTATGAACCCAGGTCTTGGCCCAAACGCCATCCTAACTGTGGTATGGAGCCCAGCTATGAACCCAGGTCTTGGCCCAAACGCCCCCATCCTTACCCAGGTCTCCCAAATGTCCTAACCGTGGTATATGGAGCCCAGCTATAAACCCAGGTCTTGGCCCAAACGCCACCCTAACTGGGTGGTGTATGGAGCCACAGAGAAACGCTCATCAGTCAAATGCTTGAGAGACAAACACAGCAGAGACAGAGACAAAGTCCCACGGTCAGATCTACTGTAGGCACCTCCAGTCTAGTGTTACTATATGATACCTCCAGTCTAGTGTTACTATATGATACCTCCAGTCTAGTGTTACTACCTCCAGTCTAGTGTTACTATATGATATCTCCAGTCTAGTGTTACTATATGATACCTCCAGTCTTGTATTACTATATGATACCTCCAGTCTAGTGTTACTATATGATACCTCCAGTCTAGTGTTACTATATGATACCTCCAGTCTAGTGTTACTATATGATACCTCCAGTCTAGTGTTACTATATGATACCTCCAGTCTAGTGTTACTATATGATACCTCCAGTCTAGTGTTACTATATGATACCTCCAGTCTAGTGTTACTATATGATTGATACCTCCAGTCTAGTGTTACTATATGATATCTCCAGTCTAGTGTTACTATATGATACCTCCAGTCTAGTATTACTATATGATACCTCCAGTCTAGTGTTACTATATGATACCTCCAGTCTAGTGTTACTATATGATACCTCCAGTCTAGTGTTACTATATGATACCTCCAGTCTAGTGTTACTATATGATACCTCCAGTCTAGTGTTACTATATGATACCTCCAGTCTAGTGTTACTATATGACACCTCCAGTCTAGTGTTACTATATGATACATCCAGTCTAGTGTTACTATATGATTGATACCTCCAGTCTAGTGTTACTATATGATACCTCCAGTCTAGTGTTACTATATGATACCTCCAGTCTAGTGTTACTATATGATACCTCCAGTCTAGTGTTACTATATGATACCTCCAGTCTAGTGTTACTATATGATACCTCCAGTCTAGTGTTACTATATGATACCTCAGTCTAGTGTTACTATGACATCTCCAGTCTAGTGTTACTATATGATACCTCCAGTCTAGTGTTACTATATGATACCTCCCAGTCTAGTGTTACTATATGATACCTCCAGTCTAGTGTTACTATATGACACCTCCAGTCTAGTGTTACTATATGATACATCCAGTCTAGTGTTACTATATGATTGATGTTACCTCCAGTCTAGTGTTACTATATGAAACCTCCAGTCTAGTTTTACTATATGATACCTCAGTCTAGTGTTACTATATGATACCTCCAGTCTAGTGTTACTATATGATACCTAAAGTCTAGATGTTACTATATGATACCTCCAGTCTAGTGTTACTATATGATACCTCCAGTTCAGTGTTACTATACATACCTCCAGTCTAGTGCTACAAATGTTGATACCTTCAGGCCCGGTCTGTCAGCCAGGGAGCCAGACAGAGGAGAGCCTATGTACAGAGGTGGTACCAGGGAGGAGGCTCACAGCGGGTGAGCAGCATCCCAGCTCAGCCTCTGGAGGCCTTCTGTATATAATGTTGTATACTGTCTCAAACATGCTGGGGATAAGAGGGTTTGTGACAGACAGGTACACTGGCAAATACAGACATTGTATAGTTATGTCTCTCTCTCTGTTTTCCTTTCTCCTACTCATTCTTGCTTCTATTTCTCTCTGTCTCCCCCTCTCTCTCTCTCTCCCTCTCTGTCTCCCCTCTGCAGTCTCTCCACTGTCTCTCTCCCTCCCTCTCTCTGTGTCTCTGTCTTCTCCATATGTCTCTCTGTCTTCTCTGTCTCCCTCTCTGTTCCCTTCTCCATTTGTCTTCCCTCTCTGTCTCCCTCTCTTCATCTGTCTCTGTCTCTCTGGTTCCTCTCCCAATTCAATTTAAGGGCCGGCTGGCATTGGAAACATATGTTAACGTGCCAAGCCAAGTAAGTAGAGAACAAAATGAAATAAACAATAAATTAATTGTTAACATTACACTCACAAAATAAAGACATTTCAAACGTCTCTCTCTCTCTCTCTCCTCTCTCTCTCTCTCCACATGCACACAAACAAAATGCTAACTAAAACAGCTAACTGCAGCTGGACTGAGTATTTCCAGCCATTAACCTTCCCTCTTCTGAAAATACGCCCAAATCCCGTGCACTGTCCCTTGGTGGGGGAAAACTCATGAATGTGTGTGTGTGAGGGGCGTCTGTAGGGAGGGGCCTGGGGGTGGATGTTAAGGCGGTCCAGCTGTGTGTCCCAAGGTGCTTTGCAGCGGTGGTAAGGAGGGAGGGAGGGAGAGAAGGAGAGAGACGAGAAGCGTGCTGTGAGATCAATGGTTCTCTCTGACAGATCTCTGTGGTGAGGTGTCTGAGTGAGCAGCCTCACTGTATATCATTACTGAAACTATAGTCTACTGCTGTCTATCTATCTATCTATCTATCTATCTATCTATCTATCTATCTATCTATCTATCTATCTATCTATCTATCTATCTATCATCTGTCTGTCTGTCTGTCTGTCTGTCTGTCTGTCTGTCTGTCTGTCTGGCCTAATTCTGCTCTGTACACATTATTTGGTGTTTTACGCTGTACTCAGATGTTTTTGGTGAACTCTGCATGCAGAGTCTCAATTTGGTGTTTGTCCCAACATTGTTGGTTGGTGAGCGGACCCCAGACATCACAACCATAAAGGGCAATGGGTTCTATAACTGATTCAAGTATTTTTAGCCAGATCCTAATTTAGATAACAAATTTGATGTTCCTTTTGATGGCGTAGAAGGACTTTCTTGCCTCGTCCTAGCAGATGGTTCACATATTTGTGGAAGTTACCTGTGGCGCTGATGTTTAGGTCGAGGTATGTATGATTTTTGTGTGTTCCAGGGCAACAGTGTCTAGATGGAATGTGTATTTGTGGTCCTGGCGACTGGACCTTTTCTGGAACACCATTATTTTGGTCTTACTGAGATTTACTGTCAGGGCCCAGGTCTGACAGAATCTGTGCAGAAGATCTAGGTGCTGCTGTTGGTCCTCCTTGGTTGGTGACAGAAGCACCAGATCATCAGTAAACAGTAGACATTTGACTCCAGATTCTAGTAGGGTGAGGCCGGGTGCTGCAGACTGTTCTAGTGCCCTCACCAATTCATTTATATATATGTTGAAGAGGGTGGGGCTCAATCTGTAGCCTGTGGAAAGAAATGTGTTTTTGGCCAATTTTAACTGCAGACTTGTCGTTTTGTGTTCATGGATTTTATAATGTTGTATGTTTTCTCCCCAACACCACTTTCCATACATTTGTACAACAGGCCTTCATGCCAAATTGAGTCAAATTCTTTTTTATATATATAAAAAATAATGAGAAGACTTTGTCTTTGTTTTAGTTAGTTTATTTGTCAATTAGGGTGTGCAGGGTGAATATGTGGTCTGTCGTACGGTAATTTGGTAAAAAGCCAATTTGACATTTGCTCAGTACATTGTTTTCACTGAAGAAATAGTCTGCTGTGAGGATTTTCCCAAGGTTGCTATTGATGCATATCCCACAGTAGTTATTGGAATCAAATCTATCTCGACTTTTGTGGATTGGGGTGATCAATCCTTGGTTCCAAATATTGGGGGAAGATGCAGAGCTGAGGATGTTGAAAGGTTGAAGTATAGCCAATTGGAATTTGTGGTCTGATAACATCAACACCACAGGCCTTTTTGGAGTTGGATCAAATCAAATAAAGTTTATTTGTCACGTGCGCTGAATACAGCAGGTGTAGTAGACCTTACAGTGAAATGCTGAATACAACAGGTGTAGACCTTACAGTGAACTGCTGAATACAACAGGTGTAGTAGACCTTACAGTGAACTGCTGAATACAACAGGTGTAGTAGACCTTACAGTGAAATGCTGAATACAACAGGTGTAGTAGACCTCACAGTGAAATGCTGAATACAACAGGTGTAGTAGACCTCACAGTGAAATGCTGAATACAACAGGTGTAGTAGACCTCACAGTGAACTGCTGAATACAACAGGTGTAGTAGACCTTACAGTGAAATGCTGAATACAACAGGTGTGGGTAGACCTCACAGTGAAATGCTGAATACAACAGGTGTAGTAGACCTCACAGTGAAATGCTGAATACAACAGGTGTAGTAGACCTCACAGTGAAATGCTGAATACAACAGGTGTAGTAGACCTTACAGTGAAATGCTGAATACAACAGGTGTAGTAGACCTCACAGTGAAATGCTGAATACAACAGGTGTAGTAGACCTCACAGTGAAATGCTGAATACAACAGGTGTAGTAGACCTCACAGTGAAATGCTGAATACAACAGGTGTAGTAGACCTTACAGTGAAATGCTGAATACAACAGGTGTAGTAGACCTCACAGTGAAATGCTGAATACAACAGGTGTAGTAGACCTTACAGTGAAATACTTACAGGCTCTAACCAATAGCGCAAAAAAGGTATTAGGCGACCAATAGGTAAGTAAAGAAATAAAAACAACAGTAAAAAGACAGGCTATATACAGTAGAGAGGCTATATACAGTAGAGAGGCTATATACAGTAGAGAGGCTATATACAGTAGACAGGCTATATACAGTAGAGAGGCTATATACAGTAGAGAGGCTATAGAAGTAGTGAGGCTATATACAGTAGACAGGCTATATACAGTAGAGGCTATATACAGTAGAGAGGCTATATACAGTAGACAGGCTATATACAGTAGTGAGGCTATATACAGTAGAGAGGCTATATACAGTAAAGAGGCTATATACAGTAGAGGGACTATATACAGTAGAGGGGCTATATACAGTAGAGAGGCTATATACAGTAGAGAGGTTCTATACAGTAGAGGGGATATATACAGTAGAGAGGCTATATACAGTAGAGAGGCTATATACAGTAGTGAGGCTATATACAGTAGAGAGGCTATATACAGTAGAAAGGCTATATAGTAGACAGGCTATACAGTAGAGGCTATATACAGTAGACAGGCTATATACAGTAGTGAGGCTATATACAGTAGAGAGGCTATGTATACAGTAAGAGGCTATATAGATGAGGGACTATATACAGTAGAGGGGCTATATACAGTAGAGAGGCTATATACAGTAGAGAGGTTCTATACAGTAGAGGGGATATATACAGTAGAGAGGCTATATACAGTAGAGAGGCTATATACAGTAGTGAGGCTATATACAGTAGAGAGGCTATATACAGTAGAAAGGCTACATACAGTAGTGAGGCTATATACAGTAGAGAGGCTATATACAGTAGGAGGCTATATACAGTAAGAGGCTATATACATAGAAAGCTATATACAGTAGAGGCTATATACAGTAGAGGTTATATACAGTAGTGAGGCTATATACAGTAGAGGCTATATACAGTAGAGGCTATACAGTAGAGAGGCTATACACAGTAGAGGCTATACACAGTAGCGAGGCTATATACAGTAGAGAGGTTATATACAGTAGAGAGGCTATATACAGTAGAGAGCTATACACAGTAGAGAGGCTATATACAGTGGCGAGGCTATATACAGTAAGAGGCTATATACAGTAGAGAGGTTATACACAGTAGAGGCTATATACAGTAGCGGTATATACAGTGAAGCTATATACAGTAGAGAGGCTATACACAGTAGAGAGGCTATATACAGTAGTGAGGTTATATACAGTAGGAGGCTATATACAGTAGTGAGGCTATATACAGTAGAGAGGCTATATACAGTAGAGAGGCTATATACAGTAGAGAGGTTATATACAGTAGTGAGGCTATATACAGTAGAGGCTATATACAGTAGAGAGGCTATATACAGTAGAGAGGCTATACACAGTAGAGAGGCTATATACAGTAGCGAGGCTATATACAGTAGAGAGGCTATATACAGTAGAGAGGCTATACACAGTAGAGAGGCTATATACAGTAGAGAGGCTATATACAGTAGCGAGGCTATATACAGTAGAGGGGATATATACAGTAGAGAGGCTATATACAGTAGAAAGGCTATATACAGTAGAGAGGCTATATACAGTAGAGAGGCTATATACAGTAGTGAGGCTATACACAGACACCGTCTAGACAGGCTGATTGAGGTAGTATGTACATGTAGATATGGTTAAAGTGACTATGCATATATGATGAACAGAGTCGCAGTAGCGTAAAAGAGGGGTTGGTGGGTGGTGGGACACAATGCAGTCCGGTTAGCCACTGTGCGGGAGCCAGTGGGTTCTGGTAGTGTCTCTCTCTCTCTCTCTCTCTTTGCTTCATGCCTCTACCTCTCTCTCTCTCTCCCTGCCTCTTCCATCCCTCTCTCTCCCCTGCCTCTTCCTCCCTCTCTCTCCCCTGCCTCTACCTCTCTCTCTCTCCCCCTGCCTCTTCCTCCCTCTCTCTCCCCCTGCCTCTTCCTCCCTCTCTCTCCCCCTGCCTCTTCCTCCCTCTCTCTACCCCTGCCTCTACCTCCCTCTCACTCCTGCTGCCTCTTCCTCCCTCACTCTCCCCCTGCCTCTACCTCTCTCTCTCTCTCTCCCCTTGCCTCTACCTTTCTCTCTCTCCCCCTGCCTCTACCTCTCTCTCTCTCCCCCTGCCTCTCTCTCTCCCCCTGCCTCTTCCTCCCTCTCTCTCCCCTGCCTCTACCTCTCTCTCTCCCCCTGCCTCTACCTCCCTCTCTCTCCCGCTGCCTCTTCCTCCCTCTCTCTCCCCCTGCCTCTTCCTCCCTCTCTCTCCCCCTGCCCCTTCCTCCCTCTCTCTCCTTCCTCATTGTTTCTCTCCTCCCTTCACTTCCTATTCTCTTTTATGCTTCTTTCCCCTCCTGCTCTTCCTCTCTTCCTCCTCCCTCTGTTTTCTCTCTCTATATATACTCTTTTCTCTTTGGCTGGCTGTAGATGAGTCATGCAAGTGGTGCTGTGAGGTGGCAGCACCTCCCTCGCTCTCCCTTTCCATTTCCCTCGCTCCTTGCCTCCCTGCCTCCCTCCCTCCCGGCCAAACCCATATGGCTTTCTCCTTCTTTCTCACTGACTGCACAGGAAACTATAAACAGGCCGTTCTGGCCCCACATCCCTACCTGTCAGTGTGTAGTGTATGTGTTTGTAGGGTCAAAGGGCAGCTGGAGCCAGTGTACACACAGTAGGGCCCACAGCTATAAACGAAGAGCTACTTTATTGTGGACTAAACAGTGGTTGATGGGGCGGCTGAAGGTGTGTCTTGTAGAGGCATGATTCCTGTTTCTGTTGTTCTCCTTTTCTCAACCACCCCTGTGTGTCCTGAGACAGAGAAGACTAGAAAACTGTCCCTGTGTCCTGAGACAGAGAAGACTAGAGAACTGTCCCTGTGTGTCCTGAGACAGAGAAGAGTAGAGAACTGTCCCTGTGTCCTGAGACAGAGAAGAGTAGAGAACTGTCCCTGTGTCCTGAGACAGAGAAGAGTAGAGAACTGTCCCTGTGTCCTGAGACAGAGAAGACTAGAGAACTGTCCCTGTGTCCTGAGACAGAGAAGACTAGAGAACTGTCCCTGTGTGTCCTGAGACAGAGAGGACTAGAGAACTGTCCCTGTGTCCTGAGACAGAGAAGACTAGAGAACTGTCCCTGTGTGTCCTGAGACAGAGAAGACTAGAGAACTGTCCCTGTGTGTCCTGAGACAGAGAAGACTAGAGAACTGCTCCCTGTGTGTCTGAG
>NW_027008965.1:12605-15105 GCF_036934945.1 Oncorhynchus masou masou
GATCTAGCTGATTACCTGTCATAATATTAGAGACTATAGATCTAACTAGAGATTACAGATTGTCCTGACCTCTCATAATATGAGAGACTATAGATCTAGCTACAGATTATGTCCTGACCTGTCAAAATATTTTTATATAATATAATATGTGATTATACTTTCTCAATTGTTGATGTTTGTTTAGTTTTAGTGTGTTATTCTCCATTTATAATTGTGTTTGTTGATAATATTATTGTTGCTCAAACATGTTTTTAATTTGTAACACTTCATGTGCATTGCTTTGGCAACCGTGGCAACCACCCATTCATGTCAATAAATCACAAAACAGTTTTTGGCGTGCCTGGACCTGGAGAAGAGAGGGTGGTTCTGGGAAGGATTTGAAATGTGCTCAGCAAACAAGTGGAGGAACCAAGGGTGAGACAGAGGAAGAGAGAGAACACAGAGAGAGAGAGAGAAAGACAAAGAGAGAGGCTGTAAAGTCAACCGGTTAGAATTAGAGTTGGGGTTAGGTTTTAGGTTAGAATTAGGGTTAGGTTTTAGGTTAGAATTAGAGTTAGGTTTTAGGTTAGAATTAGAGTTGGGGTTAGGTTTTAGGTTAGAATTAGGGTTAGGTTTTAGGTTAGAATTAGGGTTAGGTTTTAGGTTAGAATTAGGGTTAGGTTTTAGGTCAGAATTAGGGTTAGGTTTTAGGTTAGAATTAGGGTTAGGTTTTAGGTTAGAATTAGGGGTTAGGTTTTAGGTTAGAATTAGGGTTAGGTTTTAGGTTAGAATTAGAGTTTTAGGTTATAATTAGGGTTAGGTTTTAGGTTAGAATTAGGGTTAGGTTTTAGGTTAGAATTAGGTTAGGTTTTAGGTTAGAATTAGGGTTAGGTT
Organism: Oncorhynchus masou masou; assembly: GCF_036934945.1. Taxonomy (NCBI): domain Eukaryota; kingdom Metazoa; phylum Chordata; class Actinopteri; order Salmoniformes; family Salmonidae; genus Oncorhynchus; species Oncorhynchus masou. Next base: position 13,479 of record NW_027008965.1, read on the forward strand.
TTAGGTTAGATTTGGGTTAGGTTTTAGGTTAGAATTAGGGTTAGGTTTTAGGTTAGAATTAGGGTTAGGTTTTAGGTTAGAATTAAGGTTAGGTTTTAGGTTAGAATTAGGTTAGGTTTTAGGTTAGAATTAGGGTTAGGTTTTAGGTTAGAATTAGGGTTAGGTTTTAGTTTAGAATTAGGGTTAGGTTTTAGGTTAGAATTAGAGTTAGGTTTTAGGTTAGAATTAGATTGGGGTTAGGTTTTAGGTTAGAATTAGGGTTAGGTTTTAGGTTAGAATTAGGGTTAGGTTTTAGGTTAGAATTAGGGTTAGGTTTTAGGTTAGAATTAGGGTTAGGTTTTAGGTTAGAATTAGGGTTAGGTTTTAGGTTACAATTAGGGTTAGGTTTTAGGTTAGAATTAGGGTTAGGTTTTAGGTTAGAATTAGGTTAGGTTTTAGGTTAGAATTAGAGTTAGGTTTTAGGTTAGAATTAGGGTTAGGTTTTAGGTTAGAATTAGAGTTAGGTTTTAGGTTAGAATTAGAGTTGGGTTAGGTTTTAGGTTAGAATTAGGGTTAGGTTTTAGGTTAGAATTAGAGTTAGGTTTTAGGTTAGAATTAGAGTTAGGTTTTAGGTTTTTAGAATTAGGGTTAGGGTTTTAGGTTAGAATTAGGGTTAGGTTTTAGGTTAGAATTAGAGTTAGGTTTTAGGTTAGAATTAGAATTGGGGGTTAGGTTTTAGGTTAGAATTAGGTTAGGTTTAGGCCAGAATTAGGGGCTGGGGCTAGGTTTAGGTTAGAATTAGGGTTAGGTTTTAGGTTAGAATTAGGGTTAGGTTTTAGGGAATTAGGGTTAGGTTTAGGTTAGAATTAGGGTTAGGTTTTAGGTTAGAATTAGGTTAGGGTTAGAATTAGGGTTTTTAGGTTAGAATTAGGGTTAGGTTTTAGGTTAGAATTAGAGTTAGGTTTTAGGTTAGAATTAGGGTTAGGTTTTAGGTTAGAATTAGAGTTAGAATTAGAGGTTTTAGGTTAGAATTAGGGTTAGGTTTTAGGTTAGAATTAGAGTTAGGTTTTAGGTTAGAATTAGAGTTGGGGTTAGGTTTTAGGTTAGAATTAGGTTAGGTTTTAGGTTAGAATTAGGGTTAGGTTTTAGGTTAGAATTAGGGTTAGGTTTTAGGTTAGAATTAGGGTTAGGTTTTAGGTTAGAATTAGGGTTAGGTTTTAGGTTAGAATTAGAGTTAGCTTTTTAGGTTAGAATTAGGGTTAGGTTTTAGGTTAGAATTAGGGTTAGGTTTTAGGTTAGAATTAGGTTTTAGGTTAGAATTAGGGTTAGGTTTTAGGTTAGAATTAGAGTTAGGTTTTAGGTTAGAATTAGGTTAGGTTTTGGGGTTAGGTTTTAGGTTAGAATTAGGGTTAGGTTTTAGGTTAGAATTAGGGTTAGGTTTTAGGTTAGAATTAGAGTTAGGGGTTAGGTTTTAGGTTAGAATTAGGGTTAGGTTTTAGGTTAGAATTAGGGTTAGGTTTTAGGTTAGAATTAGGGTTAGGTTTTAGGTTAGAATTAGGGTTAGGTTTTAGGTTAGAATTAGGTTAGGTTTTAGGTTAGAATTAGGGTTAGGTTTTAGGTTAGAATTAGAGGTTAGGTTAGAATTAGG
>NW_027008965.1:20105-50309 GCF_036934945.1 Oncorhynchus masou masou
CCAGAGTGTTCTGCTACTGTACCCAGCCCCCCCCAGTGTGTTCTGCTACAGTGTGTTCTGTACCCCCCCCCCAGTGTGTTCTGCTACTGTACTCAGCCCCCCCCAGTGTGTTCTGCTACTACCCCCCCCCCCCAGTGTGTTCTGCTACTGTACCCAGCCCCAGCCCCCCCCTGTACCCCCAGAGTGTTCTGCTACTGTACCCCCCCCCCCAGAGTGTTCTGCTACTGTACCCAGCCCCTCCTCAGTGTGTTCTGCTACTGTACCCCCCCCCCCAGTGTGTTCTGCTGTGCCCCCCCCCAGAGTGTTCTGCTACTGTTCCCAGCCCCTCCCAGTGTGTTCTGCTACTGTTCCCAGCCCCTCCCCAGTGTGTTCTGCTACTGTACCCCCCCCCAGAGTGTTCTGCTACTGTACCTTGGGCTGTGCAGCGTTCTTGGGGTGACATTCCCTCTGCTCCCCCTGACTGGAAGGCTAAAGCCCTTCCCCTGGTGGTTTGTGAGCTCTGTGCCGTGTGTGTGTGTGTGTGTGTGTGTGTGTGTGTGTGTGTGTGTGTGTGTGTGTGTGTGTGTGTGTGTGTGTGTGTGTGTGTGTGTGTCTGTGTCTGTGTCTGTCTGTCTGTCTGTCTGTCTGTCTCAGCTTGCGTCAGATTCCCTGCCAGTGTGTTTCTCCAGAAAAGGTCCAGGCCTGATGGGTAGCCAGCACAGCCTCAGTCTGCCAGGGTCAGCTCTCAGCCACGTTGCCTCCTCCTTGGTCCATCAGCTCTGGGAGCCTCCTGTACCCACTACTGGAGAGAGAGAGGGAGGAGAAAGAGAGAGAGAGAGAGACAGAGAGGGAGACGGGGAGAGAGAAGTCGTCTATTACAATCAACCTGACCTATATTACCAGAACACTCACGCACATAAACACATGCATAAAGGATCTGCGTAATAGTAGCCATTAAAGGGACTCACCTGAGTGACTAGGAGGAGAGGGAACATATAAAGGTCAACTAGGAGGAGAGGGAACATATAAAGGTCAACTAGGAGGAGAGGGAACATATAAAGGTCAACTAGGAGGAGAGGGAACATATAAAGGTCAACTAGGAGGAGAGGGAACATATAAAGGTCAACTAGGAGGAGAGGGAACATATAAAGGTCAACTAGGAGGAGAGGGAACATATAAAGGTCAACTAGGAGGAGAGGGAACATATAAAGGTCAACTAGGAGGAGAGGGAACATATAAAGGTCAACTAGGAGGAGAGGGAACATATAAAGGTCAACTAGGAGGAGAGGGAACATATAAAGGTCAACTAGGAGGAGAGGGAACATATAAAGGTCAACTAGGAGGAGAGGGAACATATAAAGGTCAACTAGGAGGAGAGGGAACATATAAAGGTCAACTAGGAGGAGAGGGAACGTATAAAGGTCAACTAGGAGGAGAGGGAACATATAAAGGTCAACTAGGAGGAGAGGGAACATATAAAGGTCAACTAGAACATATAAAGGTCAACTAGGAGGAGAGGGAACATATAAAGGTCAACTAGGAGGAGAGGGAACATATAAAGGTCAACTAGGAGGAGAGGGAACGTATAAAGGTCAACTAGGAGGAGAGGGAACGTATAAAGGTCAACTAGGAGGAGAGGGAACATATAAAGGTCAACTAGGAGGAGAGGGAACATATAAAGGTCAACTAGGAGGAGAGGGAACATATAAAGGTCAACTAGGAGGAGAGGGAACGTATAAAGGTCAACTAGGAGGAGAGGGAACGTATAAAGGTCAACTAGGAGGAGAGGGAACGTATAAAGGTCAACTAGGAGGAGAGGGAACGTATAAAGGTCAACTAGGAGGAGAGGGAACGTATAAAGGTCAACTAGGAGGAGAGAGAACATATAAAAGGTCAACTAGGAGGAGAGAGAACATATAAAAGGTCAACAAGGAGGAGAGAGAACATATAAAGGTCAACTAGGAGGAGAGAGGTCAACTAGGAGGAGAGAGAACATATAAAAGGTCAACTAGGAGGAGAGGTGTAGAATAGCTAAATTGGAGTTCTTGCACTTGTATCACATGACACAGAACAGGACCTGAGGGAAACCACCTAGTTATCACGGCAGTTCCCTACTTTCTCTGTCTCAGGACACAGGGACAGTTCTCTAGTCTTCTCTGTCTCAGGACACAGGGACAGTTCTCTAGTCCTCTCTGTCTCAGGACATACAGGGACAGTTCTCTAGTCTTCTCTGTCTCAGGACACACAGGGACAGTTCTCTAGTCTTCTCTGTCTCAGGACACAGGGACAGTTCTCTAGTCTTCTCTGTCTCAGGACACAGGGACAGTTCTCTAGTCCTCTCTGTCTCAGGACACAGGGACAGTTCTCTAGTCTTCTCTGTCTCAGGACACAGGGACAGTTCTCTAGTCTTCTCTGTCTCAGGACACAGGGACAGTTCTCTACTCTTCTCTGTCTCAGGACACAGGGACAGTTCTCTAGTCTTCTCTGTCTCAGGACACAGGGACAGTTCTCTAGTCTTCTCTGTCTCAGGACACAGGGACAGTTCTCTACTCTTCTCTGTCTCAGGACACAGGGACAGTTCTCTAGTCTTCTCTGTCTCAGGACACAGGGACAGTTCTCTAGTCTTCTCTGTCTCAGGACACAGGGACAGTTCTCTAGTCTTCTCTGTCTCAGGACACAGGGACAGTTCTCTAGTCTTCTCTGTCTCAGGACACAGGGACAGTTCTCTAGTCTTCTCTGTCTCAGGACACAGGGACAGTTCTCTAGTCTTCTCTGTCTCAGGACACAGGGACAGTTCTCTAGTCTTCTCTGTCTCAGGACACAGGGACAGTTCTCTAGTCTTCTCTGTCTCAGGACACAGGGACAGTTCTCTAGTCTTCTCTGTCTCAGGACACAGGGACAGTTCTCTAGTCTTCTCTGTCTCAGGACACAGGGACAGTTCTCTACTCTTCTCTGTCTCAGGACACAGGGACAGTTCTCTACTCTTCTCTGTCTCAGGACACAGGGACAGTTCTCTAGTCTTCTCTGTCTCAGGACACAGGGACAGTTCTCTAGTCTTCTCTGTCTCAGGACACAGGGACAGTTCTCTAGTCTTCTCTGTCTCAGGACACAGGGACAGTTCTCTAGTCTTCTCTGTCTCAGGACACAGGGACAGTTCTCTACTCTTCTCTGTCTCAGGACACAGGGACAGTTCTCTACTCTTCTCTGTCTCAGGACACACAGGGACAGTTCTCTACTCTTCTCTGTCTCAGGACACACAGGGACAGTTCTCTAGTCTTCTCTGTCTCAGGACACACAGGGACAGTTCTCTAGTCTTCTCTGTCTCAGGACACAGGGACAGTTCTCTAGTCTTCTCTGTCTCAGGACACACAGGGACAGTTCTCTAGTCTTCTCTGTCTCAGGACACACAGGGACAGTTCTCTACTCTTCTCTGTCTCAGGACACAGGGACAGTTCTCTAGTCTTCTCTGTCTCAGGACACACAGGGACAGTTCTCTAGTCTTCTCTGTCTCAGGACACACAGGGACAGTTCTCTAGTCTTCTCTGTCTCAGGACACACAGGGACAGTTCTCTAGTCTTCTCTGTCTCAGGACACAGGGACAGTTCTCTAGTCTTCTCTGTCTCAGGACACACAGGGACAGTTCTCTAGTCTTCTCTGTCTCAGGACACAGGGACAGTTCTCTAGTCTTCTCTGTCTCAGGACACAGGGACAGTTCTCTAGTCTTCTCTGTCTCAGGACACACAGGGACAGTTCTCTAGTCTTCTCTGTCTCAGGACACAGGGACAGTTCTCTAGTCTTCTCTGTCTCAGGACACACAGGGACAGTTCTCTAGTCTTCTCTGTCTCAGGACACACAGGGACAGTTCTCTCGTCTTCTCTGTCTCTGGTCTCACAGGGACAGTTCTCTAGTCTTCTCTGTCTCAGGACACACAGGGACAGTTCTCTAGTCTTCTCTGTCTCAGGACACACAGGGACAGTTCTCTAGTCTTCTCTGTCTCAGGACACAGGGACAGTTCTCTAGTCTTCTCTGTCTCAGGACACAGGGACAGTTCTCTAGTCTTCTCTGTCTCAGGACACACAGGGACAGTTCTCTACTCTTCTCTGTCTCAGGACACACAGGGACAGTTCTCTAGTCTTCTCTGTCTCAGGACACAGGGACAGTTCTCTACTCTTCTCTGTCTCAGGACACACAGGGACAGTTCTCTACTCTTCTCTGTCTCAGGACACACAGGGACAGTTCTCTAGTCTTCTCTGTCTCAGGACACACAGGGACAGTTCTCTAGTCTTCTCTGTCTCAGGACACAGGGACAGTTCTCTAGTCTTCTCTGTCTCAGGACACAGGGACAGTTCTCTAGTCTTCTCTGTCTCAGGACACAGGGACAGTTCTCTAGTCTTCTCTGTCTCAGGACACACAGGGACAGTTCTCTAGTCTTCTCTGTCTCAGGACACACAGGGACAGTTCTCTAGTCTTCTCTGTCTCAGGACACAGGGACAGTTCTCTAGTCTTCTCTGTCTCAGGACACAGGGACAGTTCTCTAGTCTTCTCTGTCTCAGGACACACAGGGACAGTTCTCTAGTCTTCTCTGTCTCAGGACACACAGGGACAGTTCTCTAGTCTTCTCTGTCTCAGGACACACAGGGACAGTTCTCTAGTCTTCTCTGTCTCAGGACACACAGGGACAGTTCTCTAGTCTTCTCTGTCTCAGGACACACAGGGACAGTTCTCTAGTCTTCTCTGTCTCAGGACACAGGGACAGTTCTCTAGTCTTCTCTGTCTCAGGACACACAGGGACAGTTCTCTAGTCTTCTCTGTCTCAGGACACAGGGACAGTTCTCTAGTCTTCTCTGTCTCAGGACACAGGGACAGTTCTCTAGTCTTCTCTGTCTCAGGACACAGGGACAGTTCTCTAGTCTTCTCTGTCTCAGGACACACAGGGACAGTTCTCTACTCTTCTCTGTCTCAGGACACACAGGGACAGTTCTCTAGTCTTCTCTGTCTCAGGACACACAGGGACAGTTCTCTAGTCTTCTCTGTCTCAGGACACACAGGGACAGTTCTCTAGTCTTCTCTGTCTCAGGACACAGGGACAGTTCTCTAGTCTTCTCTGTCTCAGGACACAGGGACAGTTCTCTACTCTTCTCTGTCTCAGGACACACAGGGACAGTTCTCTAGTCTTCTCTGTCTCAGGACACACAGGGACAGTTCTCTAGTCTTCTCTGTCTCAGGACACACAGGGACAGTTCTCTAGTCTTCTCTGTCTCAGGACACAGGGACAGTTCTCTAGTCTTCTCTGTCTCAGGACACAGGGACAGTTCTCTAGTCTTCTCTGTCTCAGGACACACAGGGACAGTTCTCTAGTCTTCTCTGTCTCAGGACACACAGGGACAGTTCTCTAGTCTTCTCTGTCTCAGGACACACAGGGACAGTTCTCTAGTCTTCTCTGTCTCAGGACACACAGGGACAGTTCTCTAGTCTTCTCTGTCTCAGGACACAGGGACAGTTCTCTAGTCTTCTCTGTCTCAGGACACAGGGACAGTTCTCTACTCTTCTCTGTCTCAGGACACACAGGGACAGTTCTCTAGTCTTCTCTGTCTCAGGACACACAGGGACAGTTCTCTAGTCTTCTCTGTCTCAGGACACACAGGGACAGTTCTCTAGTCTTCTCTGTCTCAGGACACACAGGGACAGTTCTCTAGTCTTCTCTGTCTCAGGACACAGGGACAGTTCTCTAGTCTTCTCTGTCTCAGGACACAGGGACAGTTCTCTAGTCTTCTCTGTCTCAGGACACACAGGGACAGTTCTCTAGTCTTCTCTGTCTCAGGACACAGGGACAGTTCTCTAGTCTTCTCTGTCTCAGGACACAGGGACAGTTCTCTAGTCTTCTCTGTCTCAGGACACAGGGACAGTTCTCTAGTCTTCTCTGTCTCAGGACACAGGGACAGTTCTCTAGTCTTCTCTGTCTCAGGACACACAGGGACAGTTCTCTAGTCTTCTCTGTCTCAGGACACACAGGGACAGTTCTCTAGTCTTCTCTGTCTCAGGACACAGGGACAGTTCTCTAGTCTTCTCTGTCTCAGGACACACAGGGACAGTTCTCTAGTCTTCTCTGTCTCAGGACACAGGGACAGTTCTCTAGTCTTCTCTGTCTCAGGACACAGGGACAGTTCTCTAGTCTTCTCTGTCTCAGGACACAGGGACAGTTCTCTAGTCTTCTCTGTCTCAGGACACACAGGGACAGTTCTCTAGTCTTCTCTGTCTCAGGACACACAGGGACAGTTCTCTAGTCTTCTCTGTCTCAGGACACAGGGACAGTTCTCTAGTCTTCTCTGTCTCAGGACACACAGGGACAGTTCTCTAGTCTTCTCTGTCTCAGGACACAGGGACAGTTCTCTAGTCTTCTCTGTCTCAGGACACAGGGACAGTTCTCTAGTCTTCTCTGTCTCAGGACACACAGGGACAGTTCTCTAGTCTTCTCTGTCTCAGGACACAGGGACAGTTCTCTAGTCTTCTCTGTCTCAGGACACACAGGGACAGTTCTCTAGTCTTCTCTGTCTCAGGACACAGGGACAGTTCTCAAGACACTCTCTGTCTCAGGACACAGGGACAGTTCTCTAGCTCTTCGTTTATAGCTGTGGGCCCTACTGGGACAGTTCTCCAGTCTTCTCTGTCTCAGGACACAGGGACAGTTCACACTGACAGGGCGGGATCTGGGGCACAGGGACAGTTCTCTAGTTTCTCTGTCTCAGGAGACACAGGGACAGCCTAGTGGGTTTGTCTCAGGACACAGGGACAGTTCTCTAGTCTTCTCTGTCTCAGGACACAGGGACAGTTCTCCAGTCTTCTCTGTCTCAGGACACAGGACAGTTCATCTACAGTCTCAGCCAAAGGGACAGTTCTCTAGAGACTGAGAAAACTCTGTCTCAGGACACAGGGACAGTTCTCTAGTCTTCTCTGTCTCAGGACACAGGGACAGTTCTCTACTCTTCTCTGTCTCAGGACATACAGGGACAGTTCTCTAGTCTTCTCTGTCTCAGGACACACAGGGACAGTTCTCTAGTCTTCTCTGTCTCAGGACATACAGGGACAGTTCTCTAGTCTTCTCTGTCTCAGGACATACAGGGACAGTTCTCTACTCTTCTCTGTCTCAGGACACACAGGGACAGTTCTCTAGTCTTCTCTGTCTCAGGACACAGGGACAGTTCTCTAGTCTTCTCTGTCTCAGGGACACAGGGACAGTTCTCTAGTCTTCTCTGTCTCAGGACACAGGGACAGTTCTCTAGTCTCTCTGTCTCAGGACACAGGGACAGTTCTCTAGTCTTCTCTGTCTCAGGACACAGGGACAGTACTCTTCTCTGTCTCAGGACAGGTAGAGGCAGGGGAGGGGGAGAGAGGAGGTCTCAGGACACAGAGTTCTCTACTCTTCTCTGTCTCAGGACACAGGGACAGGCTTCTCTGTCTCAGGACACACAGGACAGTTCTCTAGTCTTCTCTGTCTCAGGACACAGGGACAGTTTTCTAGTCTTCTCTGTCTCAGGACACACAGGAAGGGGTGGGAGAAAAGGAGAACAACAGAAACAGGAATCATGCCTCTACAAGACACACCTTCAGCCGCCCCATCAACCACTGTTTAGTCCACAATAAAGTAGCTCTTCGTTTATAGCTGTGGGCCCTACTGTGTGTACACTGGCTCCAGCTGCCCTTTGACCCTACAAACACATACACTACACACTGACAGGTAGGGATGTGGGGCCAGAACGGCCTGTTTATAGTTTCCTGTGCAGTCAGTGAGAAAGAAGGAGAAAGCCATATGGGTTTGCAGGGAGGCAAGGAGGGAGGGAAATGGGGGGGAGAGGAGGAGAGGCAGGGGGCAAGAGAGGAGACTGTAAAGGCAGGGGAGAGAGAGCGAGGGAAGGGGGATGGAAGGGAGGAGAGAGAGGGAGGTGCTGCCACAGCACCACTTGCATGACTCATCTACAGCCAGCCAAAGAGGAAAAGAGTATATATAGAGAGAGAAAACAGAGGGAGGAGGAAGAGAGGAAGAGCAGGAGGGGAAAGAAGCATAAAGAGAGAATAGGAAGTGAAGGGAGGAGAGAAACAATGAGGAAGGAGAGGAGGGAGGAAGGGGCAGGGGGAGAGAGAGGGAGGAAGAGGCAGGGGGGAGAGAGGGAGGAAGAGGCAGCGGGAGAGAGAGGGAGGTAGAGGCAGGGGAGAGAGAGAGAGGAGGTAGAGGCAGGGGGAGAGAGAGGGAGGAAGAGGCAGGGGGAGAGAGGGAGGAAGAGGCAGGGGGGGAGAGAGAGAGGCAGGGGGAGAGAGAGAGGTAGAGGCAGGGGGAGAGAGAGAAAGGTAGAGGCAGGGGAGAGAGAGAGAGAGAGAGGTAGAGGCAGGGGGAGAGTGAGGGAGGAAGAGGCAGGGGGAGAGAGAGGGAGGTAGAGGCAGGGGGAGAGAGAGGGAGGAAGAGGCAGGGGGAGAGAGAGGGAGGAAGAGGCAGGGGGAGAGAGAGGGAGGAAGAGGCAGGGGGAGAGAGAGAGAGGTAGAGGCAGGGGGAGAGAGAGGGAGGAAGAGGCAGGGGAGAGAGAGGGATGGAAGAGGCAGGGAGAGAGAGAGAGAGGTAGAGGCATGAAGCAAAGAGAGAGAGAGAGAGAGAGACACTACCAGAACCCACTGGCTCCCGCACAGTGGCTAACCGGACTGCATTGTGTCCCACCACCCACCAACCCCTCTTTTACGCTACTGCGACTCTGTTCATCATATATGCATAGTCACTTTAACCATATCTACATGTACATACTACCTCAATCAGCCTGTCTAGACGGTGTCTGTGTATAGCCTCACTACTGTATATAGCCTCTCTACTGTATATAGCCTCTCTACTGTATATAGCCTTTCTACTGTCTATAGCCTCTCTACTGTATATATCCCCTCTACTACTGTATATAGCCCGCTACTGTATATAGCCTCTCTACTGTATATAGCCTCTCTACTGTGTATAGCCTCTCTACTGTATATAGCCTCTCTACTGTATATAGCCTCTCTACTGTATATAGCCTCTCTACTGTGTATAGCCTCTCTACTGTATATAGCCTCTCTACTGTATATAGCCTCTACTGTATATAGCCTCACTACTGTATATAACCTCTCTACTGTATATAGCCTCTCTACTGTATATAGCCTCTCTACTGTATATAGCCTCACTACTGTATATAGCCTCTCTACTGTATATAACCTCTCTACTGTATATAGCCTCTCTACTGTATATAGCCTCTCTACTGTATATAGCCTCTCTACTGTATATAGCCTCACTACTGTATATAGCCTCTCTACTGTATATAGCCTCTCTACTGTATATAGCCTCTCTACTGTATATAGCCTCTCTACTGTATATAGCCTCTCTACTGTATATAGCCTCTCTACTGTATATAGCCTCTCTACTGTATATAGCCTCTCTACTGTATATAGCCTCACTACTGTGTATAGCCTCTCTACTGTATATAGCCTCTCTACTGTATATAGCCTCTACTGTATATAGCCTCACTACTGTATATAGCCTCTCTACTGTATATAGCCTCTCTACTGTATATAGCCTCTCTACTGTATATAGCCTCTCTACTGTATATAGCCTCTACTGTATATAGCCTCTCTACTGTATATAGCCCCTCTACTGTATATAGCCTCTCTACTGTATATAGCCTCTACTGTATATAGCCTCTCTACTGTATATAGCCTCTCTACTGTATATAGCCTCTCTACTGTATATAGCCTCTCTACTGTATATATCCCCTCTACTGTATAGAACCTCTCTACTGTATATAGCCTCTCTACTGTATATAGCCCCTCTACTGTATATAGTCCCTCTACTGTATATAGCCTCTTTACTGTATATAGCCTCTCTACTGTATATAGCCTCACTACTGTATATAGCCTGTCTACTGTATATAGCCTCTCTACTGTGTATAGCCTGTCTACTGTATATAGCCTTTCTACTGTATATAGCCTCTCTACTGTATATAGCCTCACTACTGTATATAGCCTCTCTACTGTATATAGCCTCTCTACTGTATATAGCCTCTCTACTGTATATAGCCTCTCTACTGTATATAGCCTCTCTACTGTATATAGCCTCACTACTGTATATAGTCCTCTCTACTGTATATAGCCTCTTTACTGTATATAGCCTCTCTACTGTATATAGCCTCACTACTGTATATAGCCTCTCTACTGTATATAGCCTCTCTACTGTATATAGCCTCTACTGTATATAGCCTCTCTACTGTATATAGCCTTCTACTTATATAGCCTCTCTACTGTATATAGCCTCTCTACTGTATATAGCCTCTCTACTGTATATAGCCTCTCTACTGTATATAGCCTCTCTACTGTATATAGCCTCTCTACTTATATAGCCTGTCTTTTTACTGTATATCTCTACTGTATAATACCTTTTTTTGCGCTATTGGTTAGAGCCTGTAAGTATTTCACTGTAAGGTCTACTACACCTGTTGTATTCAGCATTTCACTGTGAGGTCTACTACACCTGTTGTATTCAGCATTTCACTGTAAGGTCTACTACACCTGTTGTATTCAGCATTTCACTGTGAGGTCTACTACACCTGTTGTATTCAGCATTTCACTGTGAGGTCTACTACACCTGTTGTATTCAGCATTTCACTGTGAGGTCTACTACACCTGTTGTATTCAGCATTTCACTGTGAGGTCTACTACACCTGTTGTATTCAGCATTTCACTGTGAGGTCTACTACACCTGTTGTATTCAGCATTTCACTGTGAGGTCTACTACACCTGTTGTATTCAGCATTTCACTGTGAGGTCTACTACACCTGTTGTATTCAGCATTTCACTGTAAGGTCTACTACACCTGTTGTATTCAGCAGTTCACTGTGAGGTCTACTACACCTGTTGTATTCAGCATTTCACTGTGAGGTCTACTACACCTGTTGTATTCAGCATTTCACTGTGAGGTCTACTACACCTGTTGTATTCAGCATTTCACTGTAAGGTCTACTACACCTGTTGTATTCAGCAGTTCACTGTAAGGTCTACTACACCTGTTGTATTCAGCAGTTCACTGTAAGGTCTACTACACCTGTTGTATTCAGCATTTCACTGTAAGGTCTACTACACCTGCTGTATTCAGCGCACGTGACAAATAAACTTTATTTGATTTGATCCAACCCAAAAAGGCCTGTGGTGTTGATGTTATCAGACCACAAATTCCAATTGGCTATACTTCAACCTTTCAACATCCTCAGCTCTGGCATCTTCCCCAATATTTGGAACCAAGGATTGATCACCCCAATCCACAAAAGTCGAGATAGATTTGATTCCAATAACTACTGTGGGATATGCATCAATAGCAACCTTGGGAAAATCCTCACAGCAGACTATTTCTTCAGTGAAAACAATGTACTGAGCAAATGTCAAATTGGCTTTTTACCAAATTACCGTACGACAGACCACATATTCACCCTGCACACCCTAATTGACAAATAAACTAACCAAAACAAAGACAAAGTCTTCTCATTATTTTTTATATATATAAAAAAGAATTTGACTCAATTTGGCATGAAGGCCTGTTGTACAAATGTATGGAAAGTGGTGTTGGGGAGAAAACATACAACATTATAAAATCCATGAACACAAACGACAAGTCTGCAGTTAAAATTGGCCAAAAACACATTTCTTTCCACAGGCTACAGATTGAGCCCCACCCTCTTCAACATATATATAAATGAATTGGTGAGGGCACTAGAACAGTCTGCAGCACCCGGCCTCACCCTACTAGAATCTGGAGTCAAATGTCTACTGTTTACTGATGATCTGGTGCTTCTGTCACCAACCAAGGAGGACCAACAGCAGCACCTAGATCTTCTGCACAGATTCTGTCAGACCTGGGCCCTGACAGTAAATCTCAGTAAGACCAAAATAATGGTGTTCCAGAAAAGGTCCAGTCGCCAGGACCACAAATACACATTCCATCTAGACACTGTTGCCCTGGAACACACAAAAAATCATACATACCTCGACCTAAACATCAGCGCCACAGGTAACTTCCACAAATATGTGAACCATCTGCGAGACGAGGCAAGAAAGTCCTTCTACGCCATCAAAAGGAACATCAAATTTGTTATCTAAATTAGGATCTGGCTAAAAATACTTGAATCAGTTATAGAACCCATTGCCCTTTATGGTTGTGATGTCTGGGGTCCGCTCACCAACCAACAATGTTGGGACAAACACCAAATTGAGACTCTGCATGCAGAGTTCACCAAAAACATCCCCTGAGTACAACGTAAAACACCAAATAATGTGTACAGAGCAGAATTAGGCCAGACAGACAGACAGACAGACAGACAGACAGACAGACAGACAGACAGATAGATAGATAGATAGATAGATAGATAGATAGATAGATAGATAGATAGATAGATAGATAGATAGATAGATAGATAGACAGACAGCAGTAGACTATAGTTTCAGTAATGATATACAGCAGGCTGCTCACTCAGACACCTCACCACAGAGATCTGTCAGAGAGAACCATTGATCTCACAGCACGCTTCTCGTCTCTCTCCTTCTCTCCCTCCCCTCCCTCCCTCCTTACCACCGCTGCAAAGCACCTTGGGACACACAGCTGGACCGCCTTAACATCCCACCCCCCCAGGCCCTCCCTACAGACGCCCCTCACACACACACACGTTTCATGAGTTTTCCCCACCAAGGGACAGTGCCACGGGGGTTTGGGCGTGTTGGGGAAGGAGGGGGAGAGTTAATGGCTGGAAATACTCAGCCAGCTGCAGTTAGCTGTTTTAGTTAGCATTTTTGTTTGTGTGCATGTGGAGAGAGAGAGAGAGAGAGAGAGAGAGAGAGAGAGAGAGAGAGACGTTTGAAATGTCTTTATTTTGTGAGTGTAATGTTAACAGTTAATTTTATTGTTTATTTCATTTTTGTTTATTATCTACTTCACTTGCTTTGGCAACGTTAACATATGTTTCCAATGCCAATAAAGCCCTTAAATTGAATTGAGAGAGGAACCGAGAGAGACAGAGAGAGAGACAGATGAAGAGAGAGAGGGGGAGACAGAGAGAGGGAGAGAGAGAGACAAATGGAGAGAGAGACACAGAGAGAGGGGGAGACAGAGAGAGACAGAGAGAGAGACATATGGAGAGAGAGACAGAGACACAGAGAGAGGGGGAGAGAGGGAGAGAGACAAATGGAGAGAGAGACACAGAGAGAGGGGGAGACAGAGAGAGGGGGAGAGAGAGAGAGAGGGGGGGGAGACAGAGAGAGAAATAGAGAAGCAAGAATGAGTAGGAGAAAGGGAAAACAGAGAGAGAGACATAACTATACAATGTCTGTGTTGCAGATTGCCTGTCTGTCTGAAACCCCTCTTATCCCCCAGCATGTTTGAGACAGTATACAGCTTGTTATACAGAGAGAGCCTCCAGGGAGAGGCTGAGCTGGGATGCTGCTCACCCCGCTGCCAGGCCTCCCTCCCCTGGGTACCACCTCTCCTTCATGGGCTCTCCTCTGTCTGGCTCCCTGGCTGACTGGAGCCGGGCCTGAAGGTATCATATTGTAACACTAGACTGGAGGTATCATGTAGTAACACTAGACTGGAGGTATCATATAGTAACACTAGACTGGAGGTATCATATAGTAACACTAGACTGGAGGTGTCATATAGTAACACTAGACTGGAGGTATCATATAGTAACACTAGACTGGAGGTATCATATAGTAAAACTAGACTGGAGGTTTCATATAGTAACACTAGACTGGAGGTATCAATCATATAGTAACACTAGACTGGAGGTATCATATAGTAACACTAGACTGGAGGTGTCATATAGTAACACTAGACTGGAGGTATCATATAGTAACACTAGACTGGAGGTATCATATAGTAACACTAGACTGGAGATATCATATAGTAACACTAGACTGGAGGTATCATATAGTAACACTAGACTGGAGGTATCATATAGTAACACTAGACTGGAGGTATCATATAGTAACACTAGACTGGAGGTATCATATAGTAACACTAGACTGGAGGTATCATATAGTAACACTAGACTGGAGGTATCATATAGTAACACTAGACTGGAGGTATCATATAGTAACACTAGACTGGAGGTATCATATAGTAACACTAGACTGGAGGTATCATATAGTAACACTAGACTGGAGGTATCATATAGTAACACTAGACTGGAGGTATCATATAGTAACACTAGACTGGAGGTATCATATAGTAACACTAGACTGGAGGTATAGTAACACTAGACTGGAGGTATCATAACACTAGACTGGAGGTATCATATAGTAACACTAGACTGGAGGTATCATATAGTAACACTAGACTGGAGGTATCATATAGTAACACTAGACTGGAGGTATCATATAGTAACACTAGACTGGAGGTATCATATAGTAACACTAGACTGGAGGTATCATATAGTAACACTAGACTGGAGGTATCATATAGTAACACTAGACTGGAGGTATCATATAGTAACACTAGACTGGAGGTATCATATAGTAACACTAGACTGGAGGTATCATATAGTAACACTAGACTGGAGGTATCATATAGTAACATCATATAGTAACACTAGGAGGTATCATATAGTAACACTAGACTGGAGGTGCCCTACAGTAGATCTGTTGACCGTGGGACTTTGTCTCTGTCTCTGCTGTGTTTGTCTCCAAGCACTGTCTCTCTGTGTGAAAGCACACATTTGACAGTAAGGATGGCGTTTGGGCCAAGACCTGGGTTCATAGCTGGGCTCCATACCACAGTTAGGATGGCGTTTGGGCCAAGACCTGGGTTCATAGCTGGGCTCCATACCACAGTTAGGATGGCGTTTGGGCCAAGACCTGGGTTCATAGCTGGGCTCCATACCACAGTTAGGATGGCGTTTGGGCCAAGACCTGGGTTCATAGCTGGGCTCCATACCACAGTTAGGATGGCGTTTGGGCCAAGACCTGGGTTCATAGCTGGGCTCCATACCACAGTTAGGATGGCGTTTGGGCCAAGACCTGGGTTCATAGCTGGGCTCCATACCACTCTTTTTATTGATTGGTTCATTTGAGTGAATTTAAATATTTGCTGTATTGATATAGGTCTTCCATCTCATACACTGAGACATGAGGCTCGCTAGACGCTACTGAAATAGAATGTTCTAGATCAGAATGTTCTGGACCCCTGTCAGTCATTGGTCCCTGGCTGGCATTCCGGAAGCCAAATACCCACTGGGCCCTTAGAGACACATAGATCTTTTCCATAGGATGCCACCTAAGCATTTCTTCCATTGACTGTACAGTAATACTGCTGCCACATAGCTGACAGACCACTGAATGTATAGAAATCAAATGCTCTTTATGTCCCTTTGACGGTCACTGTGATGTCCTGTAGCAATGCCACAAAGCCAGTGACACTGTCAATACTGGTGGACCAGCAGGTCCTTCCTGCTGTAGGTACACCTCCAGTGGAGGATGTTTATATATGTATCACAGATCACAGCCAATCCATGTGGATCCTCTCCCCTCCTCTCCTCTCCTCTCCCCTTCTCTCCCCTCCTCTCCTCTTCTCTCTTCTTCTCTTCTCTCCTCTCCTCTTCTCTCCTCTCCCCTTCTCTCCTCTCCCCTTCTCTTCTCTCCTCTCCTCTCCCCTTCTCTTCTCTCCTCTCCCCTTCTCTCCTCTCCTCTCATCTCCCCTTCTCTCCTCTCATCTCCTCTCCTCCTCTCTCCTCTCCTCTTCTCTCCTCTCCACTCCTCTCCTCTCCTCTCCTCTCCTCTCCTCTCCCCTTCTCTCCTCTCCTCTCCCCTCCTCTCCCTCCCCCCTCCCTCTCCTCTCCCCTCTCTCCTCTCCCCTCCCTCCTCTCCCCTCCCCTTCTCTCCCCTCCCTCCTCCTCTCCCCCTCTCCTCTCCTCTACCCTCTTCTCCTCTCCTCTCCCCTTTTCTCCTCTCCCCTCCTCTCCTCTCCTCCCCTCTCCTCTCCTCTACCCTCTCTTATCCTCTCCTCTCCCCTTCTCTCCTCTCCCCTCCTCTCCTCTCCTACCCTCTCCCCTCCTCTCCCTCCTCTCCCCCTTCTCTCCTCTCCCTCTCCTCTCTCCTCCCCCTCTCCTCTCCTCTACCCTCTCTCTTCTCCTCCTCCTCTCCCCTTATCCCTCCCCTCCTCTCTCCCCTCTCCTCTCCTCCCCTCCTACCCTCTCTCTTCTCCTCTCCCCCCCCTCCTCCTCCCCTCCTCTCCTCTCCTCTCCCCTCTCCTCTCTCCCCTTCTCTCCTCTCCCCCCCCTCCCTCTCTCTCCTCCCCTCCTCTCCTCTCCCCTCCTCTCCTCTCCCCTCCTCTCCTCTCCTCTCCCCTCTCCTCTCCCTCCCCTCCTCCTCCTCCCTCCTCCCCTCTCCTCTCCTCTACCCTCTCTCCCCTTCTCTCCTCTCCCCTCCTCTCCTCCCCTCTCCTCTCCTCTACCCTCTCTCTTCTCCTCTCCTCTCCCCTTTTCTCCTCTCCTCTCCCCTTTTCTCCTCTCCCCTTCTCTTCTCTCCCTCTCCCTCTCTCCCCTCCTCTCCTCCCTCTACTCCCCTCTCCTCTCCTCTACCCTCTCTCCCCCTCTCCTCTCCCTCTCCCTCCTCTCTCCTCCTCTCCTCTACCCTCTCTCTTCTCCTCTCCTCTCCCCCTTTTCTCCTCTCCTCTCCCCTTCTCTCCCTCTCCTCTCCCTCTCCCCTCCCTCTCTCTCTCTCTCCTCTCCTCTCCCCTCCTCTCCTCTCCTCTCCTCTCCTCTCCCCTTCTCTCCTCTCCTCTCCTCTCCTCTCTGCTTAGAATGTCAGAGCGTGTGTGTTGCAAATGGCAGCCTATTTCCTATTGTGGACTACTTTTAACGAGTGAAAAGTAGTGCACTATATAGGGAACAGTGTAATTTAAGATGGAGGATGATTTGTTTTCCATGAGCATATTGGATGACTGTCATTTATATTTCAAACCGCTACACACAACCTACATCGTTGTCACCATATTAGCTAAAGTAACGTCATAGTCAGCATAGCTAATAGATCTGATGCGTTAGTAAACCCTCTACAGTCGTGTAGTAATGTTGCAGTGTACAGTCAGTAGGTAGTTAGACCAGGGGGCCCCAGTGGCAATAAATTAGTCAAACCAAAAGCTTACCTTGACTTGGAAGAGTTCCAGTGTTGTGTTGGATAGTCATTCCCAGCTAGCTAACATAGCATCCCTCTGTTATAGCCAGCTAGCTAACATAGCATCCCTCTGTTATAGCCAGCTAGCTAACATAGCATCCCTCTGTTATAGCCAGCTAGCTAACATAGCATCCCTCTGTTATAGCCAGCTAGCTAACATAGCATCCCTCTGTTATAGCCAGCTAGCTAACATAGCATCCCTCTGTTATAGCCAGCTAGCTAACATAGCATCCCTCTGTTATAGCCAGCTAGCTAACATAGCATCCCTCTGTTATAGCCAGCTAGCTAACATAGCATCCCTCTGTTATAGCCAGCTAGCTAACATAGCATCCCTCTGTTTGAGCAGAGTGTTTGAATAGGCTAAACTAGCTAGCTGCATTTGCTAACTAAGTAAGTGAAACTGAAAAAAAAGACAATCTCTCTCTCTCTCTCTTGCTTCTCCTTCATTTTGGAAGAAATTAATTTGTTCATTAACTACGGTCTTTCTCTCTCTTTGAGTCAACTACTCACCACCTGTCTTCAAATGTGGAAAATGTGGAAATGTGGAAAACAAAACATTCACCTTTTGCTGCTATTTCTGTCAAGTCTACGCATACGGTTTAAAGCACCACAGAACACAGAACACAGAACACAGAACACACTGCAGCTGACACTCTGCAACTCAAAGCTGCATGGCCAGCACAGCATTCCATTGTAACTTAATGTAATTCTGGTGTACCAAAACGCAAAGACTCTGTAGGTGTGATTGAGGCGTTACACTGACATTGCACCTGGCTAGATAGTTATTGCATAGAGCTCAGGAGAAAATGTATTTTTCATGCCTGGGAGCTTGATGTGCGGTTTGTGCTGAAGTGCGCCCCCATGTGGCAGCTAAAAGGAATAGCGGGTTATTACTGTAAAACCACATTGATATGTACTGTAGGTCTGAACGGGTTATGTTACTATGTAAGGTGTTTATATAAGACAGTGCCTTGAGCATGAATTAGTCCTTGATTCATTCACAGCAGTTCAAGTCTTATAAAAGATGTGTGATGTAGAGACCACTGCAAAACATGTTTTCACTTCTGCAAGGAGAGACCAGACTAGACCAGACCAGACCAGACCAGACTAGACCGGACCGGACCGGACTGGACCGGACAAGACCAGACCAGACCAGACCAGACCAGACCAGACTAGACTAGACTAGACTAGACTAGACTAGACTAGACCAGACTAGACTAGACTAGACTAGACTAGACTAGACTAGACCAGACCAGACCAGACCAGACCAGACCAGACCAGACCAGACTAGACTAGACTAGACTAGACTAGACTAGACTAGACTAGACCAGACCAGACAGGACCATACCAGACTAGACCAGAACACACCAGACCAGACCAGACAGGACCATACCAGACCAGACCAGACCAGACCAGACTAGACCAGAACACACCAGAACAGAACAGACCAGACTAGACTAGACTAGACTAGACCAGACCAGACAGGACCATACCAGACTAGACCAGAACACACCAGAACAGAACAGACCAGACCAGACCAGACAGGACCATACCAGACCAGACCATACCAGACTAGACCAGAACACACCAGAACAGAACAGACCAGACCAGACCAGACTACAATCTGTTGTGATATTTACTGGTATTATTTCAAATAATGACCATTCAATTGTTAGATGCATCTTAATGTTAGGAAATAGATGAGAGCAGATACTTTGACAAAGGGGACCCAGACGATGTCACATTGTATTCTTCATAATCAGCAACGTGGGATTTTCATTTTGTTCTCAAAGTTTAGTTTTCACAATCAGTTGCAGATCTGAGAAAGGAGAAGAATCTACCTGAAGACCAATAATTCATGCTTTTCCTTTCCTCTCACGTCGTCCCAGAGTACGACTGTACGTCATAGAACCAGAAGGAGAATCTGTTTTATAAGAGAAGAGCAGGAAGCCTGTGAAGCTGGTGAGGTGAGGCCTGGTCATGGAAGACATGTGACCTCAGGTGACCTCAGACTGTACTCCAACTGCAGGGTCTCAGACTGTATCTCCTGCTGCAGGGTGACCTCAGACTGTATCTCCTTTCTGCAGGGTGACCCAGACTGCTGCAGGGTGACCTCAGACTGTATCTCCTTCCTGCTGCAGGGTGACCTCAGACTGTATCTCCCTTCCAACTGCAGGGTGACCTCAGACTGTATCTCCTTCCAACTGCAGGGTGACCTCAGACTGTATCTCCTTCTCCTCCTTCCTGTGATCAGACTGTATCTCCTTCTTCCAACTGCAGGGTGACCTCAGACTGTACTGTATCTCCTTCCTGCTGCAGGGTGACCTCAGACTCTCCTTCCTGCTGCAGGGTGACCTCAGACTGTATCTCCTTCCTGCTGCAGGGTGACCTCAGACTGTATCTCCTTCAACTGCAGGGTGACCTCAGACTGACTGCAGGGTGATCAGACTGTATCTCCTTCCAACTGCAGGGTGACCTCAGACTGTATCTCCTTCCTGCAGGGTGACCTCAGACTGCTGCAGGGTGACCTCAGACTGTATCTCCTTCCAACTGCAGGGTGACCTCAGACTGTATCTCCTTCCTGCTGCAGGGTGACCTCAGACTGTATCTCCTTCCAACTGCAGGGTGACCTCAGACTGTATCTCCTTCCAACTGCAGGGTGACCTCAGACTGTATCTCCTTCCAACTGCAGGGTGACCTCAGACTGTATCTCCTTCCAACTGCAGGGTGACCTCAGACTGTATCTCCTTCCAACTGCAGGGTGACCTCAGACTGTATCTCCTTCCTGCTGCAGGGTGACCTCAGACTGTATCTCCTTCCAACTGCAGGGTGACCTCAGACTGTATCTCCTTCCAACTGCAGGGTGACCTCAGACTGTATCTCCTTCCAACTGCAGGGTGACCTCAGACTGTATCTCCTTCCTGCTGCAGGGTGACCTCAGACTGAGCTGCAGGGTGACCTCAGACTGTATCTCCTTCCTGCTGCAGGGTTCAGACTGTAAGCTGCAGGGTGACCTCAGACTGTATCTCCTTCCTGCTGCAGGGTGACCTCAGACTGTATCTCCTTCCAGCTGCAGGGTGACCTCAGACTGTATCTCCTTCCAGCTGCAGGGTGACCTCAGACTGTATCTCTCCTTCCAGCTGCAGGGTGGACTGATCTCCTTCCAGCTGCAGGGTGACCTCAGACTGTATCTCCTTCCAGCTGCAGGGTGACCTCAGACTGTATCTCCTTCCAACTGCAGGGTGACCTCAGACTGTATCTCTCCTTCCTTCCAACTGCAGGGTGACCTCCGACTGTATCTCCTTCCAGCTGCAGGGTGACCTCAGACTGTATCTCCTTCCAGCTGCAGGGTGACCTCCGACTGTATCTCCTTCCAACTGCAGGGTGACCTCAGACTGTATCTCCTTCCAGCTGCAGGGTGACCTCAGACTGTATCTCCTTCCAGCTGCAGGGTGACCTCAGACTGTATCTCCTTCCAGCTGCAGGGTGACCTCAGACTGTATCTCCTTCCAGCGAGATACCCTTGTCCTCTCCATCTGCTTCATCACCATCGGTCACAGTCACCATTACATGTCCATTTCTATACAGCGACACTCAGTGTATGTGAAGTAGTAGACTCCATTAACCGGTGTTCTGAAGATAAGGTCTGTCAGAGACACAGCTGCAGAGGACGAACAGCAGAGCTACTTTAGTGCTCATCTTTTCAGATCGATTGTGGCATCCTTTGGTCTCAAACACCCAGACTCATTACTTATAAACGTGAATAGTTCATCATTTACTTAATAATTTACGTGTAAAGCAATTAGGTACTGCATGTTCTGATCTTCACAGTTCACACTGCTAATAAATGATAGATAACATTAACTTCAATTTGTCCTGCCAGTAAATCACAGTCAATCCATTAGATTAAAAAAATGAACACGCAATAGGCCTAATCAATTCATAAATATCACACTCGTTTTAATGTAATATAACCTACTTGATCTCTACAGCGTCAGATTTTTTTCTCCATCAGCGTAAGTGTAATTATTACATGTTGCCACTGGAGGGCAGTGGTTAGCCTCTATAATAGCCTACTCTGCTGTTGTATTCTATACTGGGATTCGGGACTGATTGTGGTGACTGTTCGATAAACAGGGAAATGGTTACCATGTCAATTTAACCAGCAGAGGGCGCTGTTAACCCCAAAACAGGAATATTGCTTCATTATAAAATTGCCTTCAATAAATAATTATTTATAATCCGGCTATTTTGACTGTCTGGTCATATAGCCCTGCAAACAAATGCAACCAATCGGGAGAGGTGTAAGGTATGAGATGTGTTTGTGGAGGTGAAACACTAATAGCACTTTACAATGATTTATCACCTTAAGGGAATTTGAAAGACATTGAGAATTAGGTGTCCTATTGGGGGACACAAAAAACGTTAATTATTTCATTAATTTTTCTCCACTGAAACCAACGTCAAAGGAGTCAAGCACAGGGAAACTAATGGTCTACAAGTAGACCTATTGCACCCTAGTACACATTCAAACAACATAACACTACAACATGAGCACTGGATGTATATTGCAGGCAGTCAAGACACTTTACAGGAGGGGAGGGGGTCGGTCTAGGATGGAAGGCGACCGCGGGCGCGTGAAAAGTTGATGGTTGGGGTGCAGGCCTCGGGGTTTGGGGAAAGATGAAAGGCGTCAGTGGCATTATCATGCAGAGACCGGTCGGAAATCGAGTGGCGTCTCTCTCGCGCCAGTCAAGGCCCTATATATGTCCACTGACTGTCTGGTCTATGGAACGGAGACCAGTAGAACGGAAGACCCGGGGAAATACTGGTCAACCTGCTCGTCTGGACCCCTCTGCGTCCTGCATGTGCCACGAGCAGAGCTACAATGCTCTTCGTTTATTTCATTTTCTGTGAACATGAATGGAAATGTTTCTAGTTTTTTTAAAGATAGGTTTATGACATTCGAATACTATGTTATATTTTTACACAGTGCAAAGTAAAAGCTTCCCTTTCCGAGTTTGATGGGTTTTATTCCGGTTGTTACTGAATTCAATTCGTTTTATTGCTCCTCATAACATGCTTTTGTGTTGCTTTATTTGATTGAACCTTTATTTAACTTGGCAAGTCAGTTAAGAACAAATTATTATTTTCAATAACGGCCTACCCCGGCAAAAACCCGGACGACGCTGGGCCAATTGTGCGCTGCCCTATGGGACTCCCCATCACGCCCGGTTGTCATGCAGCCTGGAACAATCCGCAAACGTGTGCAGCTATGCGCATATGGTTCAACATATCTCTAAAGACGTATTTGTAGTAGTTCGGCTTTGGACTATTTTATTATCGACGACTCTGAACTGGGCGACTTCAGAAAGTGGAAGGACTTTAGATCAGAGGTTCCCATTCCAGCATGGAGTTTTACTTTGTCTTTGCGAACATTTGAAATAAGGAAAGCTCGCTTCAACACGCCTTTTCTTTAGAGGAGCTAGTCTTCAGAGCTCAATGTGTGTGCCGGCTTTATTTTCTTATCCAAAGGAGGATTAAGGTTTTCGAAGCACTCACGTTTATTCAAACAAATCATCAAGTCGAAGTAAAAGGGGGATTTAACGCACATGAACTTTGATGGAATTGTGAAATTTTCCAAAACGTTAACTCCATTAATCTCTCTCTTGCACGCACGCACGCATGCACACACACACACACACACACACACACACACACACACACACACACACACACACACACACACACACACACACACACACACACAAGGGCACATCAACACACACACACACAGGTATGACTTACTAACTTGTGAGGACCTTCTGGGTACCAACAATTAATTCCCATTCAAAATCCTATTTTCCCTAACCCCTACACCTAACCTTAACCCCTAAACCCAACCTTAACCCTAAACATAACCCCTAAACCTAACCTTAACCCTAAACCTAACCTAACCCTAAACCTAACCTTAACCCTAAACCTAACCTTTACCCTAAACCTAACCTTAACCCTAAACCTAAACTTAACCCTAACCTTAACCCTAAACCAAACCTAACCCCTAAACCTAACCTTAACCCTAAACCTAACCCCTAAACCTAACCTTAACCCTAAACCTAACCTTAACCCTAAACCTAACCTTAACCCTAAACCTAACCTTAACCCTAAACCTAACTTTAACCCTAAACCTAACCTTAACCCTAAACCTAACCTTAACCCTAAACCTAACCTTAACCCTAAACCTAACCTTAACCCTAAACCTAACCTTAACCCCTAACCTTAACCCTAAACCTAACCTAAACTTAACTTCTGGTACTCACATGTATAATAAAACGTGCACACACACACGCACGCACACACACACACACACACACACAGTTTTAAATAGGTGTTTGTATTGGTGCCATGTCGTTTCTTTTTTTCATACCAATAAAAATAAATGACAATTACATTACGATTATTTAATAGTGCTTAAAAATCCTTATTGGGTTTGTTTAAATTGGGTTCCTCTGATATTCTAGTAACAGCAGAATGCTCATTGTATACACCGGGAAGGGCTTTGGTGTTGAGATGTTGTCTTTAGTGTGCAACTTGTGCAGAATCAGGTCTGAGTCACAAAAATGACTGTTTGCTACTTACACTGTTGTCTCTCTCTCTATTTCAATTCAAGGGTTTCTCTCAATTCACCTCTCTCTCTCTCCCCATTTGGTGTGTTCCCATGTTATGCTATGGCCCTCCGGTGGTCTCCGCCTTGCGCAATGACCCCCCCCTGTACTGTATATTTTCTTTCACACTGCTACTCCTCTCTGTTATTATCTATGCATAGTTATGTTACATTGACCCTACCTACAAGTACATATTACCTCCTTTACCTTGACTCCACATTGACTTGGTACCGATACCCCTGGCACATTGACATTGACTTGGTACCGTACCCCTGTACTGTATATGCCCCACGTACTGTATATAGCCTCCACATTGACTTGGTACCGATACCCCTGTACTGTATATAGCCTCCACATTGACTCGGTACCGGTACCCCTGTACTGTATATAGCCTCCACATTGACCTGTACCCCTGTACTGTATATAGCCTCCACATTGACTCGGTACCGATACCCCTGTACTGTATATAGCCTCCACATTGACTCGGTACCGATACCCCTGTACTGTATATAGCCTCCACATTGACTTGGTATACCCTGTACTGTATATAGCCTCCACATTGACGGTACCGATACCCCTGTACTGTATATAGCCTCCACATTGACTCGGTACCGATACCCCTGTACTGTATATAGCCTCCACATTGACTCGGTACCGGTACCCCTGTACTGTATATGCCTCCACATTGACTTGGTACCGATACCCCTGTACTGTACTGTATATAGCCTCCACATTGACTTGGTACCGGTACCCCTGTACGTATATAGCCTCCCATTGACCTGTACTGTATATAGCCTCCACATTGACTTGGTGACTCTGTATATAGCCTCCACATTGATACCCCTGTACTGTATATAGCCTCCACATTGACTCGGTACCCCTGTACTGTATATACCCCTGTACTGTATATAGCCTCCACATTGACTCGGTACCGGTACCCCTGTACTGTATATAGCCTCGTTATTGTTACTTTATTCTGTTGCTTTTTTATTCCTTTAGTTTGTTTCCTAAATGTTTTCTTAAACATTATTTTCTTAAAACTGCATCGTTGGTTAAGGGCTTGTAATTTCACGGTAAACACATGTTGTATTCGGAGCATGTGACAAATACAATTTGAGTTGACATGAACCGTGTTCCCCGCGGGTGTCCGTCCCTCCCCTTGCCCGTAAAACAAGGGGAGAAGAGGGGGAGGGGGAGTGAGGGATGGGATGAGGAGAAGAGGGGATGAGAGGGGTGGGATGAGGAGAGAGGCAGTCAGTGTTTAGAATGTAAACTTACAAAGTAGATCAGATCGAGGCAAGGAATGAACACTTGTTCAAATGTTTTCATAAATAGCCGTGTATTTGTAATCTTCTGGGAAATACCAGTGTGAGACATGCATCTTATCGGATCAACAACATTAACCAACGTCATCTAAACTTTTCATGGACTGTGTTTTTTAATTTGACTTTAGTCCTCATCAGAACGCACATCTGATGTCTCCTTACTAAACGCATCTTAGCCTATAGATCCTAATGCGTAAAATCAGGTTTTCTTCCTTGTACACATTTTACGCACGACTGGGAATTCGGATTAGGCGTTCCGAACGGAGTTTAGACAAAGCTACAAGTCAATAAAGTCATGGGGCTAATGCGCAGGACACCTTATCTCCACGGAATCGGATATTGACTCTTGGTTGTCTCGGCATCGTCATCTCTGTGAACCCAGAACCCCCGCAGCGGATTACAGAGGTTGTTTTTTGATCCGTCTTTTTCACAGAGGGGCACTTCTTCCCGTTTTGGTGTTTGTTGGCGGTGATGGTGGCGCAAGGGGTCATGGAGACCAGAACCAGCCGGAGACCGTGCAGCAGCGCCCAGCAACACTTACTGCTGGCGGTCGCTCTCATCGCATGCAGCTCGCAACTACTGGTGGACGCCAACTCCTGGTTGTAAGTTGAACTTTTTCTTATGTCAAATTAACTCTGTACAGTTTCTATATCGCTGCGTACTTAGTTCATGCGCAGTTGATTCGTTAATTTACAGATGGTGGGTTTTGTGATTGGGGTTTGAGAGAGCGTCCGTGTGTTGTTTTGTGTTGTGGTGTCGTGTGTTCTACTGTGTCGTGGAGGAGACCAGTGGAAGAACAAATGTGGTGACTTTGTCACAATATTTACCCATGCTACGCACAAATGGCCAAGCTGTTTGTGGAATGGGGGGAAACAGGAGAACTCCGCAGAGTGGAACACCGCATCTTGACCTTGTGCGGAGAGCTTGCTGCCAAACGTTCCACTCTGATGGAGAACATTCCGATCATATTCCTCATCATTTGACGTCGCTACAGCACATCATTATTTCATTACCGATGCGATATTTACCTGTCTTTATTTCCACAGTAGAATAGACTATATATGTTTTCCTTTATATTTATTATTTGGGGATTTAATTCACGCATGTCTTCCATTATTACCAATTGTACCGCTTTATATGACATATTGAAACGGCGAATCTTTGACTGAAGCCATATCGGCTCAACTGCCTGCTATTTACGCCTCATCCACACACTATAATACACGTTTATTTTCTCAACACTGTATATAACTACCAACCTCCTATTTCCCATCCGTGCATGCAGGTCGTTAGCGATGAACCCTATCCAGAGACCGGAGATGTACATCATCGGGGCCCAGCCTCTGTGCAGCCAGCTGACGGGACTCTCCCAGGGGCAGAGGAAGCTGTGCCAGCTCTACCAGGACCATATGGTCTACATTGGCGAGGGGGCCAAGACGGGCATCAATGAATGTCAATACCAATTCAGGCAGCGGCGGTGGAACTGTAGCACCGTGGATAATGCATCCGTGTTCGGACGCGTCATGCAGATAGGTGAGCCAGTCAAACGGTGGGATTGGGATAAAGGCTAGCAGATAGGTGAGCCAGTCACACGGTGGGATTGGGATAAAGGCTAGCAGATAGGTGAGCCAGTCACACGGTGGGATTGGGATAAAGGCTAGCAGATAGGTGAGCCAGTCACACGGTGGGATTGGGATAAAGGCTAGCAGATAGGTGAGCCAGTCACACGGTGGGATTGGGATAAAGGCTAGCAGATAGGTGAGCCAGTCACACGGTGGGATTGGGATAAAGGCTAGCAGATAGGTGAGCCAGTCAAACGGTGGGATTGGGATAAAGGCTAGCAGATAGGTGAGCCAGTCACACGGTGGGATTGGGATAAAGGCTAGCAGATAGGTGAGCCAGTCACACGGTGGGATTGGGATAAAGGCTAGCAGATAGGTGAGCCAGTCACACGGTGGGATTGGGATAAAGGCTAGCAGATAGGTGAGCCAGTCACACGGTGGGATTGGGATAAAGGCAAGCTCTGGTTCAGGGCGTTAGTGACCATTTATTTCACTAACGGTTAGTTAATAAGGAAGCCAGTCGCACGGTGGGAATGCGCTGGACCAGAGCTAATGAGTGATAGGCCGATGCTGGCAGGTAGGTGATGACACATGTTTATGTTTACATTTTGAATTCCCATTGTAAACGTAGAATTAGTGCCCTTTAGAGGCAACGCGGATAACTGTACCTGTATTCTTGAACGTGCTTTTGTATCAGTTCAACTATTAGATAGTGGAACCTTATAACAAACTTAATGTTTCCAAATAAAAAAATCGTTGCGCTTAATTGTCAGTCAGATTTCTCTCGACAATTGAGTGTTAGTTCCGTTCTGTAGTTAGAGGAGGTGTAGGCTAGAGATGGTGGTGTCCAGTAGCCCATAGCTTCTCTATTCTCCCTCTGGTGCAGCAGTATCCCCCTCCGACGGCCAGTCAGGCCGGAGGACCGATCCCCTCCCTCTCCCTCGCCGTTCCCAAAACAGCAAAGGAGTTGTTTGCAGTCAATCGCGAGAGTTTTATTGAGGTGTTAGCCTGCTATTGTCCACGGCCTCCTTTTGAAATGCAATCAAGGGGTGACACGGACTCGGCAGATCCGGGCTGCTATTTGAAGTATCGGTTCTATGGGCCAATAAAAGCCCTCGTCTTTATCGCGCGCTCCGGCTCCTGTCGCCTGGCTCACATGTAACCTACACATTCTGTTTTTAAGAGAACTCATAATGACAACTTTTTGACACGTGACATTTCTGTTATAACAGTGCCAGGAATCAGGATAGCCAGTCTTAAATGCGGAGTTGCGGTTTACATGGAATAAAACAATATATATGTTTATCTTACTGACAGACATTGGCATTGTAAACTGATGCCCTCTTTCTTGGTTGGCCAAAGTGGCATCCACAGGCGAATTACTTCCAAAGATATGTCAATATAGGCAATGACTACATATATATATATATATTTAATATCAAACTCACGAATTATTTAAGCATTTCCAAATCATAAAACGTCAACAGAATATATTTTTCATTGTTTACGTTCCCCAAAACACATTTGGAGACAGAGTGCCAGCTGCCAAGGTTACGTTTATTTGCTTGTATAGAGAGTCCGAGGCCCACCAAGGCTCCGATGCTGAAGTATGTGAAACCTTGAGATCTGCATTCCAGATGGTATGTCCATCCAAT
The DNA here is from genome assembly GCF_036934945.1 of Oncorhynchus masou masou. NCBI lineage: Eukaryota > Metazoa > Chordata > Actinopteri > Salmoniformes > Salmonidae > Oncorhynchus > Oncorhynchus masou. The sequence goes on from NW_027008965.1 coordinate 48,506, forward strand.
GGAAAGCCTGTCAGGTAACACCCAATGATTTATATATACACTAGATGTCAAGTAGAGGGCGTTGTGTTGAAGCCGCAGTGCCTCCATCTTGGAACTCCCCCAGTTGTAATTTTTATTTATTTTGGAATCTATAGAAATTAATCTATTAATGTATACATTCGTTTTTTCCACATCTATTCTTTTACAGACACAATAAAGCATACTTGTAAATTATATTATGTGAGCTAAACATACAATTAAAGAAAAATAGAAATATATATATATATATAAGTAGATATTTTATGTTTCAAATATTTTTTATTGAACACACACAAGAATGGTGTATAGGTATACAAGACAAGTATACAATTCTTATCTAAACATAAAAGAGCAGACAGGAACAACAAGACCCAGAGTTCTGGGTGCAAAACAAATAATACAAAACACGACATACAAAACTATTTTATATATAGGGATACTAATGTTACTTGAATATATGTAATTTTTTCCTTCAAATGTTTTATTAAAATACTGCAGAATTCCATTCGTTCCTATGGAGGACTGATTCTACTGGGGAGTGGCAATATGGCTGACCGGTGGTTTCAAAGCCTCTTAATGGCCAATACATAGCATTGACAATCCAGGGTTTATATACATCATTGGTAACACCTGCACAGCAGATGGGGGGAGAGAGAGAGAGATTTCCCCATGCCAATAAGCCCTTTGAATTGAATTGAGAGAGACAGAGAGAGAGAGTGTGAGAGACAGACAGAGAGAGAGAGAGACCCCACAGAAACAGACCCCACAGAGCCCAAGGACAGCAACACAATTAGACCCAACCAAATCATGAGAAAATAAAAGATAATTACATGACACATAGGAAAGAATCAACAAAAAAACAGAACTAACTAGAATGCTATTTGGCCCTAAACAGAGAGGACACAGTGGCAGAATACCTGTCCACTGTGACTGACCCAAACTTAAGGAAAGCTTTGACTATGTACAGACTCAGTGAGTATGGTCATACATTGGGCAGGAGGTTAGGAAGTGCAGCTCAGTTTCCACCTCATTTTGTGGGCAGTGAGCACATAGCCTGTCTTCTCTTGAGAGCCATGTCTGCCTACGGCGGCCTTTCTCAATAGCAAGGCTATGCTCGCTGAGTCTGTACATAGTCAAAGCTTTCCTTAATTTTGGGTCAGTCACAGTGGTCAGGTATTCTGCCGCTGTGTACTCTCTGTGTAGGGCCAAATAGCATTCTAGTTTGTTCTGTTTTTTTGTTAATTCTTTCCAATGTGTCAAGTAATTATCTTTTTGTTTTCTCATGATTTGGTTGGGTCTAATTGTGCTGCTGTCATGGGGCTCTGTAGGGTGTGTTTGTGAACAGAGCCCCAGGACCAGCTTGCTTAGGGGACTCTTCTCCAGGTTCATCTCCCTGTAGGTGATGGCTTTGTTGTGGAAGGTTTGGGAATCGCTTCCTTTCTCTCTCCCTCTCTCTCTCTCTCTCTCTCTCTCTGTAATTTTTCTCTCTCTCTCTCAGTCATCTTTCTCTCTCTCTCTCTCTCTCTCTCTCTCTCTCTCTCTCTCTCTCTCTCTCAGTCATCTCAGTTCTCTCTCTCCATTCAGGGCCCCCAGCTCCTTCATCTCCTGACGCCAGGCCCCATTGTCTATTGTCCCCTGTAGTCACACATCAATAACAGAGACCATGGTTAACTGGCCAGCTTAAAGCGCTAGCTAACCAAACCCAAGTGGCATTGTGTGTGTGGTGTGTGTGTGTGTGTGTGTGTGTGTGTGTGTGTGTGTGTGTGTGTGTGTGTGTGTGTGTGTG
>NW_027008965.1:50809-63254 GCF_036934945.1 Oncorhynchus masou masou
CAGTCTGAGGTCACCCTGCAGCAGGGAAGGAGATACAGTCTGAGGTCACCCTGCAGCAGGAAGGAGATACAGTCTGAGGTCACCCTGCAGTTGGAAGAAGGAGATACAGTCTGAGGTCACCCTGCAGCAGGAAGGAGATACAGTCTGAGGTCACCCTGCAGCAGGAAGGAGATACAGTCTGAGGTCACCTGAGGTCACATGTCTTCCATGACCAGGCCTCACCTCACCAGCTTCACAGGCTTCCTGCTCTTCTCTTATAAAACAGATTCTCCTTCTGGTTCTATGACGTACAGTCGTACTCTGGGACGACGTGAGAGGAAAGGAAAAGCATGAATTATTGGTCTTCAGGTAGATTCTTCTCCTTTCTCAGATCTGCAACTGATTGTGAAAACTAAACTTTGAGAACAAAATGAAAATCCCACGTTGCTGATTATGAAGAATACAATGTGACAACGTCTGGGTCCCCTTCGTCAAAGTATCTGCTCTCATCTATTTCCTAACATTAAGATGCATCTAACAATTGAATGGTCATTATTTGAAATAATACCAGTAAATATCACAACAGATTGTAGTCTGGTCTGGTCTGGTCTGGTCCTGTCTGGTCTGGTCTGGTGTGTTCTGGTCTAGTCTGGTATGGTCCTGTCTGGTCTGGTCCTAGTCTAGTCTAGTCTAGTCTAGTCTAGTCTAGTCTGGTCTGTTCTGTTCTGGTGTGTTCTGGTCTAGTCTGGTCTGGTCTGGTCTGGTATGGTCCTGTCTGGTCTGGTCTGGTGTGTTCTGGTCTAGTCTGGTATGGTCCTGTCTGGTCTGGTCTAGTCTAGTCTAGTCTAGTCTAGTCTAGTCTAGTCTAGTCTAGTCTGGTCTGTTCTGTTCTGGTGTGTTCTGGTCTAGTCTGGTCTGGTCTAGTCTAGTCTAGTCTAGTCTAGTCTAGTCTAGTCTAGTCTAGTCTAGTCTAGTCTGGTCTAGTCTAGTCTAGTCTAGTCTAGTCTAGTCTGGTCTGGTCTGGTCTGGTCTGGTCTTGTCCGGTCCAGTCCGGTCCGGTCTAGTCTGGTCTAGTCTGGTCTCTCCTTGCAGAAGTGAAAACATGTTTTGCAGTGGTCTCTACATCACACATCTTTTATAAGACTTGAACTGCTGTGAATGAATCAAGGACTAATTCATGCTCAAGGCACTGTCTTATATAAACACCTTACATAGTAACATAACCCATTCAGACCTACAGTACATATCAATGTGGTTTTACAGTAATAACCCGCTATTCCTTTTAGCTGCCACATGGGGGCGCACTTCAGCACAAACCGCACATCAAGCTCCCAGGCATGAAAAATACATTTTCTCCTGAGCTCTATGCAATAACTATCTAGCCAGGTGCAATGTCAGTGTAACGCCTCAATCACACCTACAGAGTCTTTGCGTTTTGGTACACCAGAATTACATTAAGTTACAATGGAATGCTGTGCTGGCCATGCAGCTTTGAGTTGCAGAGTGTCAGCTGCAGTGTGTTCTGTGTTCTGTGTTCTGTGGTGCATCAAACCGTATGCGTAGACTTGACAGAAATAGCAGCAAAAGGTGAATGTTTTGTTTTCCACATTTCCACATTTTCCACATTTGAAGACAGGTGGTGAGTAGCTGACTCAAAGAGAGAGAAAGACCGTAGTTAATGAACAAATTAATTTCTTCCAAAATGAAGGAGAAGCAAGAGAGAGAGAGATTGTCTTTTTTTTCAGTTTCACTTACTTAGTTAGCAAATGCAGCTAGCTAGTTTAGCCTACTGAAACACCCTGCTCAAACAGAGGGATGCTATGTTAGCAAGCTGGCTATAACAGAGGGATGCTATGTTAGCTAGCTGGCTATAACAGAGGGATGCTATGTTAGCTAGCTGGCTATAACAGAGGGATGCTATGTTAGCTAGCTGGCTATAACAGAGGGATGCTATGTTAGCTAGCTGGCTATAACAGAGGGATGCTATGTTAGCTAGCTGGCTATAACAGAGGGATGCTATGTTAGCTAGCTGGCTATAACAGAGGGATGCTATGTTAGCTAGCTGGCTATAACAGAGGGATGCTATGTTAGCTAGCTGGCTATAACAGAGGGATGCTATGTTAGCTAGCTGGCTATAACAGAGGGATGCTATGTTAGCTAGCTGGGAATGACTATCCAACACAACACTGGAACTCTTCCAAGTCAAGGTAAGCTTTTGGTTTGACTAATTTATTGCCACTGGGGCCCCCTGGTCTAACTACCTACTGACTGTACACTGCAACATTACTACACGACTGTAGAGGGTTTACTAACGCGTCAGATCTATTAGCTATGCTGACTATGACGTTACTTTAGCTAATATGGTGACAACGATGTAGGTTGTGTGTAGCGGTTTGAAATATAAATGACAGTCATCCAATATGCTCATGGAAAACAAATCATCCTCCATCTTAAATTACACTGTTCCCTATATAGTGCACTACGTTTCACTCATTAAAAGTAGTCCACAATAGGAAATAGGCTGCCATTTGCAACACACACGCTCTGACATTCTAAGCAGAGAGGAGAGGAGAGGAGAGAAGAGAAGGGGAGAGGAGAGGAGAGAAGGGAGAGGAGAGGAGAAAGAGAAGAGAGAAGGGGAGAGGAGAGGAGGAGGAGAGAGGGGGAGAGGGGGCAGCGAGAGAGAGAGAAGGGGAGAGGAGAAAGGGAGAGGAGAGAGGAGAAAGGGGAGAGAGAGAGAGAAGAGAGGGTAGATGAGAGGAGAGGGAGGAGAGGAGGGGAGAGGAGAGAAGGGGAGAGGAGAGGAGAGAGGAGGAGAGGAGAGAAGGGGAGATGAGAGGAGAGGAGAGAGGGGAGAGGAGAGAAGAGAAGAGAAGGGGAGAGGAGAGGAGAGAAGGGGAGAGGAGAGAAGGGGAGAGGAGAGAAGAGGAGAGGAGGGGAGAGGAGAGGAGAGGAGAGGAGAGGAGGAGAGGAGAGGAGAGAAGAGAAGAAGAGAGAAGAGGAGAGGAGGGGAGAGAAGGGGAGAGGAGAGGAGAGGAGAGGAGGGGAGAGGATCCACATGGATTGGCTGTGGTCTGTGATACATATATAAACATCCTCCACTGGAGGTGTACCTACAGCAGGAAGGACCTGCTGGTCCACCAGTGTTGACAGTGTCACTGGCTTTGTGGCATTGCTACAAGACATCACAGTGACCGTCAAAGGGACATAAAGAGCATTTGATTTCTATACATTCAGTGGTCTGCCAGCTATGTGGCAGCAGTATTACTGTACAGTCAATGGAAGAAATGCTTGGGTGGCATCCTATGGAAAAGATTGATGTGTCTCTGAGTGCCCAGTGGGTATTTGGCTTCCGGAATGCCAGCCAGGGACCCAATGACTGACAGGGGTCCAGAACATTCTGATCTAGAACATTCTATTTCAGTAGCGTCTAGCGAGCCTCATGTCTCAGTGTATGAGATGGAAGACCTATATCAATACAGCAAATATTTAAATTCACTCAAATGAACCAATCAATAAAAAGAGTGGTATGGAGCCCAGCTATGAACCCAGGTCTTGGCCCAAACGCCACCCTAACTGTGGTATGGAGCCCAGCTATGAACCCAGGTCTTGGCCCAAACGCCATCCTAACTGTGGTATGGAGTCCAGCTATGAACCCAGGTCTTGGCCCAAACGCCATCCTAACTGTGGTATGGAGCCCAGCTATGAACCCAGGTCTTGGCCCAAACGCCATCCTAACTGTGGTATGGAGCCCAGCTATGAACCCAGGTCTTGGCCCAAACGCCATCCTAACTGTGGTATGGAGCCCAGCTATGAACCCAGGTCTTGGCCCAAACGCCATCCTTACTGTCAAATGTGTGCTTTCACACAGAGAGACAGTGCTTGGAGACAAACACAGCAGAGACAGAGACAAAGTCCCACGGTCAACAGATCTACTGTAGGGCACCTCCAGTCTAGTGTTACTATATGATACCTCCAGTCTAGTGTTACTATATGATACCTCCAGTCTAGTGTTACTATATGATACCTCCAGTCTAGTGTTACTATATGATACCTCCAGTCTTGTGTTACTATATGATACCTCCAGTCTAGTGTTACTATATGATACCTCCAGTCTAGTGTTACTATATGATATCTCCAGTCTAGTGTTACTATATGATACCTCCAGTCTAGTGTTACTATATGACACTCCAGTCTAGTGTTACTATATGACACCTCCAGTCTAGTGTTACTATATGATACCTCCAGTCTAGTGTTACTATATGATACCTCCAGTCTAGTGTTACTATATGATACCTCCAGTCTAGTGTTACTATATGACACCTCCAGTCTAGGTGTTACTATATGATACCTCAGTCTGGTGTTTTTGTGCAGATTGATACCTCCAGTCTAGTGTTACTATATGATACCTCCAGTCTAGTTTTACTATATGATACCTCCAGTCTAGTGTTACTATATGATACCTCCAGTCTAGTGTTACTATATGACACCTCCAGTCTAGTGTTACTATATGATACCTCCAGTCTAGTGTTACTATATGATACCTCCAGTCTAGTGTTACTATAATACTCAGTCTAGTGTTACTACATGATACCTCCAGTCTAGTGTTACTATATGATACCTCCAGTCTAGTGTTACTACATGATACCTCCAGTCTAGTGTTACTATATAATACCTCCAGTCTAGTGTTACTACATGATACCTCCAGTCTAGTGTTACTATATGATACCTCCAGTCTAGTGTTACCACATGATACCTCCAATCTATAGGGCATTTTTATATAATACCTCCCAGTCTAGTGTTACTACATGATACACTCCAGTCTAGTGTTACTATATAATACCTCCAGTCTAGTGTTACTACATGATACCTCCAGTCTAGTGTTACTATATGATACCTTCAGGCCTGGCTCCAGTCAGCCAGGGAGCCAGACAGAGGAGAGCCCATGAAGGAGAGGTGGTACCCAGGGGAGGGAGGCCTGGCAGCGGGGTGAGCAGCATCCAGCTCAGCCTCCCCTGGAGGCTCTCTGTATAACAAGCTGTATACTGTCTCAAACATGCTGGGGGATAAGAGGGGTTTCAGACAGACAGGCAATCTGCAACACAGACATTGTATAGTTATGTCTCTCTCTCTGTTTTCCCTTTCTCCTACTCATTCTTGCTTCTCTATTTCTCTCTCTGTCTCCCCCCCCTCTCTCTCTCTCTCCCTCCCTCTCTCCCCCTCTCTCTGTCTCCCCCTCTCTCTGTGTCTCTCTCTCCATTTGTCTCTCTCTTGGTCTCCCCCTCTCTCTGTGTGTCTCTCTCTCTCCCTCTCTCCCCCTCTCTCTGTCTCCCCCTCTCTCTGTGTCTCTCTCCATTTGTCTCTCTCTCTCCCTCTCTCGGTGTCTCTGTCTCTCTCTTCATCTGTCTCTCTCTCTGTCTCTCTCAGTTCCTCTCTCAATTCAATTTAAGGGCTTTATTGGCATTGGAAACATATGTTAACGTTGCCAAAGCAAGTGAAGTAGATAATAAACAAAAATGAAATAAACAATAAAATTAACTGTTAACATTACACTCACAAAATAAAGACATTTCAAACGTCTCTCTCTCTCTCTCTCTCTCTCTCTCTCTCTCTCTCTCTCTCTCTCTCTCTCTCATGCACACAAACAAAAAATGCTAACTAAAACAGCTAACTGCAGCTGGCTCAGTATTTCCAGCCATTAACTCTCCCTCCTTCCCCAACACGCCAAACCCCGTGGCACTGTCCCTTGGTGGGGAAAACTCATGAAACGTGTGTGTGTGTGAGGGGCGTCTGTAGGGAGGGCCTGGGGGGGTGGGATGTTAAGGCGGTCCAGCTGTGTGTCCCAAGGTGCTTTGCAGCGGTGGTAAGGAGGGAGGGAGGGAGGGAGGGGAGGGAGAGACAGAGAGAAGGAGAGAGACGAGAAGCGTGCTGTGAGATCAATGGTTCGCTCTGACAGATCTCTGTGGTGAGGTGTCTGAGTGAGCAGCCTGCTGTATATCATTACTGAAACTATAGTCTACTGCTGTCTGTCTATCTATCTATCTATCTATCTATCTATCTATCTATCTATCTATCTATCTATCTATCTGTCTGTCTGTCTGTCTGTCTGTCTGTCTGTCTGTCTGTCTATCTATCTATCTATCTATCTATCTGGCCTAATTCTGCTCTGTACACATTATTTGGTGTTTTACGTTGTACTCAGGGGATGTTTTTGGTGAACTCTGCATGCAGAGTCTCAATTTGGTGTTTGTCCCAACATTGTTGGTTGGTGAGCGGACCCCAGACATCACAACCATAAAGGGCAATGGGTTCTATAACTGATTCAAGTATTTTTAGCCGGATCCTAATTTAGATAACAAATTTGATGTTCCTTTTGATGGCGTAGAAGGACTTTCTTGCCTCGTCTCGCAGATGGTTCACATATTTGTGGAAGTTACCTGTGGCGCTGATGTTTAGGCCAAGGTATGTATAGTGTTTGTGTGTTCCAGGGCAACGGTGTCTAGATGAAATGTGTATTTGTGGTCCTGGCGACTGGACCTTTTTTGGAATACCATTATTTTGGTCTTACTGAGATTTACTGTCAGGGCCCAGGTCTGGCAGAATCTGTGCATAAGATCTAGGTGCTGCTGTTGGTCCTCCTTGGTTGGTGACAGAAGCACCAGATCACAGGCTCAGCAGACATTTGACTCCAGATTCTAGTAGGGTGAGGCCGGGTGCTGCAGACTGTTCTAGTGCCTCACCAATTCATTTATATATATGTTGAAGAGGGTGGGGCTCAAGCTGTAGCCTGTGGAAAGAAATGTGTTTTTGGCCAATTTTAACTGCAGACTTGTCGTTTGTGTTCATGGATTTTATAATGTTGTATGTTTTCTCCCCAACACCACTTTCCATACATTTGTACAACAGGCCTTCATGCCAAATTGAGTCAAATTCTTTTTTATATATATAAAAAATAATGAGAAGACTTTGTCTTTGTTTTGGTTAGTTTATTTGTCAATTAGGGTGTGCAGGGTGAATATGTGGTCTGTCGTACGGTAATTTGGTAAAAAGCCAATTTGACATTTGCTCAGTACATTGTTTTCACTGAAGAAATAGTCTGCTGTGAGGATTTTCCCAAGGTTGCTATTGATGCATATCCCACAGTAGTTATTGGAATCAAATTTGTCTCGACTTTTGTGGATTGGGGTGATCAATCCTTGGTTCCAAATATTGGGGAAGATGCCAGAGCTGAGAATGTTGAAAGGTTGAAGTATAGCCAATTGGAATTTGTGGTCTGATAACATCAACACCACAGGCCTTTTTGGGTTGGATCAAATCAAATCAAAGTTTATTTGTCACGTGCGCTGAATACAGCAGGTGTAGTAGACCTTACAGTGAAATGCTGAATACAACGGGTGTAGTAGACCTTACAGTGAACTGCTGAATACAACAGGTGTAGTAGACCTCACAGTGAACTGCTGAATACAACAGGTGTAGTAGACCTTACAGTGAAATGCTGAATACAACAGGTGTAGTAGACCTCACAGTGAAATGCTGAATACAACAGGTGTAGTAGACCTCACAGTGAAATGCTGAATACAACAGGTGTAGTAGACCTCACAGTGAAATGCTGAATACAACAGGTGTAGTAGACCTTACAGTGAAATGCTGAATACAACAGGTGTAGTAGACCTCACAGTGAAATGCTGAATACAACAGGTGTAGTAGACCTCACAGTGAAATGCTGAATACAACAGGTGTAGTAGACCTTACAGTGAAATACTTACAGGCTCTAACCAATAAGCAAAAAAGGTATTAGGCGACCAATAGGTAAGTAAAGAAATAAAAACAACAGTAAAAAGACAGGCTATATACAGTAGAGAGGCTATATACAGTAGAGAGGCTATATACAGTAGAGAGGCTATATACAGTAGAGAGGCTATATACAGTAGAAGGGCTATATACAGTAGAAGGGCTATATACAGTAGAGGCTATATACAGTAGAGAGCTATATACAGTAGAGGCTATATACAGTAGAGAGGCTATAGAAGTAGTGAGGCTATATACAGTAGACAGGCTATATACAGTAGTGAGGCTATATACAGTAGAGAGGCTATATACAGTAGAGAGGCTATATACAGTAGAGAGGCTATATACAGTAGAAGGGCTATATACAGTAGAGAGGCTATATACAGTAGAGAGGCTATATACAGTAGAGGCTATATACAGTAGAGAGGCTATATACAGTAGAGAGGCTATATACAGTAGAGAGGCTATATACAGTAGAGAGGCTATATACAGTAGAGAGGCTATAGAAGTAGTGAGGCTATATACAGTAGACAGGCTATATACAGTAGTGAGGCTATATACAGTAGAGAGGCTATATACAGTAGAGAGGCTATATACAGTAGAGAGGCTATATACAGTAGAAGGGCTATATACAGTAGAGAGGCTATATACAGTAGAGAGGCTATATACAGTAGAGAGGCTATAGAAGTAGTGAGGCTATATACAGTAGACAGGCTATATACAGTAGTGAGGCTATATACAGTAGAGAGGCTATATACAGTAGAGGGGCTATATACAGTAGAGAGGCTATATACAGTATAGAGGCTATATACAGTAGAGAGGCTATATACAGTAGAGGGGCTATATACAGTAGAGAGGCTATATACAGTAGACAGGCTATATACAGTAGAGGGGCTATATACAGTAGAGAGGCTATATACAGTAGACAGGCTATATACAGTAGTGAGGCTATATACAGTAGAGAGGCTATATACAGTAGAGGGGCTATATACAGTAGAGAGGCTATATACAGTAGAGAGGCTATATACAGTAGAGAGGCTATATACAGTAGAGAGGCTATAGAAGTAGTGAGGCTATATACAGTAGACAGGCTATATACAGTAGTGAGGCAAAATACAGTAGAGGGGCTATATACAGTAGAGAGGCTATATACAGTAGACAGGCTATATACAGTAGTGAGGCTATATACAGTAGAGAGGCTATATACAGTAGAGGAGCTATATACAGTAGAGAGGCTATATACAGTAGAGAGGCTATATACAGTAGAGGGGCTATATACAGTAGAGAGGCTATATACAGTAGACAGGCTATATACAGTAGACAGGCTATATACAGTAGTGAGGCTATATACAGTAGAGAGGCTATATACAGTAGAGAGGCTATATACAGTAGAGAGGCTATATACAGTAGAGGGGCTATATACAGTAGAGAGGCTATATACAGTAGAGAGGCTATATACAGTAGAGAGGCTATATACAGTAGAGAGGCTATAGAAGTAGAGAGGCTATATACAGTAGACAGGCTATATACAGTAGTGAGGCTATATACAGTAGAGAGGCTATATACAGTAGAGAGGCTATATACAGTAGAGGGGCTATATACAGTAGAGAGGCTATATACAGTAGAGAGGCTATATACAGTAGAGAGGCTATATACAGTAGAGAGGCTATAGAAGTAGTGAGGCTATATACAGTAGAGGGGCTATATACAGTAGAGAGGCTATATACAGTAGAGAGGCTATAGAAGTAGAGAGGCTATATACAGTAGAGAGGCTATATACAGTAGAGAGGCTATAGAAGTAGTGAGGCTACACACAGACACTGGTTCGTCAGGCTGATTGAGGTAATATGTACATGTAGATATGGTTAAAGTGACTATGCATATATGATGAACAGAGTCGCAGTAGCGTAAAAGAGGGGTTGGTGGGTGGTGGGACACAATGCAGTCCGGTTAGCCACTGTGCGGGAGCCAGTGGGTTCTGGTAGTGTCTCTCTCTCTCTCTCTTTGCTTCATGCCTCTACCTCTCTCTCTCTCCCCCTGCCTCTTCCATCCCTCTCTCTCCCCCTGCCTCTATCTCTCTCTCTCCCCCGCCTCTTCCTCCCTCTCTCTCCCCCTGCCTTTACCTCTCTCTCTCTCCCCCTGCCTCTTCCTCCCTCTCTCTCCCCCTGCCTCTTCCTCCCTCTCTCCCCCCCTGCCTCTATCTCTCTCTCTCCCCCTCCTCTTCCTCCCCCTGCCTGCCTCTACCTCACTCTCTCTCTCTCTCCCCCTGCCTCTACCTCTCTCTCTCTCCCTGCCTCTACCTCTCTCTCTCTCCCCCTGCCTCTCTCTCTCTCCCCCTGCCTTTTCCTCCCTCTCTCTCCCCCTGCCTCTTCCTCCCTCTCTCTCCCCCTGCCTCTCTCTCTCTCCCCCTGCCCTCCCTCCCCCCCTCTCTCTCCCCCTGCCTCTTCCTCCCTCCTCTCTCCCCCTGCCTCTACCTCTCTCTCTCTCCCTGCCTCTACCTCTCTCTCTCCCCCTGCCTCTACCTCTCTCCCCCTGCCTTTTCCTCTCCCCCTGCCTCTACCTCTCTCTCTCTCTCTCTCCCTCTCTCTCCCCCTGCCTCTACCTCTCTCTCTCCCTGCCTCTCTCTCTCTCCCCCCCTGCCTCTTCCTCCCTCTCTCCCTCCCCCTGCCTCTACCTCTCTCTCTCCCCACTTGCCTCTACCCTCTCTCTCCCCCTGCCTCACCACCTCTCTCTCTCTCTCTCTCTCCCCCTGCCTCTACCTCTCTCTCTCTCTCCCTGCCTCTACCTCTCTCTCTCCCCCTGCCTCTGCCTCTCTCTCTCTCCCCTGCCTCTTCCTCCCTCTCTCTCCCCCTGCCTCTATCTCTCTCTCTCTATACGCATCATGTACTCTCCTCTGCACTACGTATACATGCTCTGCCTCCCTCCTGCCTCTGCCTCCATCTCTTCCTCTGCCACCTACCTCGCTCTCTCTCTCTCTGCCTCCATGCATAAACCTGCTCTCTCTCTCCCTGCTCTACTCTCTCTCTCTCGTCTCTCTCCCTGCCTCTATCCTCTGCTCTGTCCTGCCCTCTGCTCTCTCACCATGCATCCACCTGCCTCTCTGCTCTCTCTCTCCCCCCTGCCTCTACCTCTCTCTCTCTGCCTCTACCTCTCATCTGCTCTCTCTCCACACTGCCTCTACTCTCTCTCCTGCCTCCTGCCTCACACTCTCTCTCTGCTCTGCCTCTTCTCTCTGCCTCTACTCTCCCTCTACCTCAATCTCTCTCTCTCCCCTGCCTCTACCTCTCTCTCTCTCCCCTGCCTCTACCTCCTACTCTCTCTCTCTCTCTCCTCCCTGCCTCTACCTCTCTCTCTCTCCTCTGCCTCTACCTCTCTCTCTCTCTCCCCCCTGCCTCCCTCTCTCCCCCTGCCTTTTCCTCCCTCTCTCTCCCCCTGCCTCTACCTCCTCCCTCTCTCTCCCCCTGCCTCTACCTCTCTCTCTCTCCCTGCCTCTACCTCTCTCTCTCTCTCCCCCTCCTCTCTCCCCCTGCCTCTTCCTCCTCTCTCTCCCCCTGCCTCTTCCTCCCTCTCTCTCCCCTGCCTCTACCTCTCTCTCCCCTCTCCCCCTGCCTCTCTCACTCTCTCCCCTCCCCCTGCCTCTTCTTCCTCTCCCTCTCTCTCCCCCTCCCCCTGCCTCCTCTACCCCCCTCACTCTCTCTCTCTCCCCCCCTGCCTCTACCTCACTCTCTCTCTCTCTCCCCCCCCTTGCCTCTACCCTCTCTCTCTCCCTCCTCCCCCTGCCTCTCCCCTGCCTCTCTCTCCCCCCTGCCTTTTCCTCCCTCTCTCTCCCCCTGCCTCTTCCTCCCTCTCTCTCCCCCTGCCTCTATCTCTCTCTCTCCCCCTGCCTCTTCCTCCCTCTCTCTCCCCCTGCCTCTACCTCACTCTCTCTCTCTCTCTCCCCCTGCCTCTACCTCTCTCTCTCTCCCCCTGCCTCTACCTCTCTCTCTCTCCCCTTGCCTCTACCTCTCTCTCTCTCCCCCTGCCTCCTCACCTCTCTCTCTCTCTCCCTGCCTCTCTCTCTCCCCTGCCTCTTCCTCCCTCTCTCTCTCCTGCCCTCTACCCTCTCTCCCCCTGCCTCCCCACCTCCTCTCTCTCCCGCTGCCTCTTCCTCCCTCTCTCTCCTTCCTCATTGTTTCTCTCTCCCCTTCACTTCCTATTCGCTCTTTTATGCTTCTTTCCCCTCCCCTGCTCTTCTCTCTTCCTCCCTCCCTCTTGTTTCTCCCAAGTCTCTACGCCATACTCTTTTCTCTTTGGCTGGCAGGAGATGAGTCATGCATGGTGGTGCTGTGAGAGGCGGCACCTCCCTCGCTCTCCCTTTCCCGTTTCCCTCGCTCCTTGCCTCCCTGCCTCCCGGCCCCGACCCATATCGCTTTCTCCTTCTTTCTCACTGACTGCACAGGAAACTGCAAGCGGGCAGTTCATGGCCCCACATGCCCGCCCTGTCAGTGTGTAAGTGTATGTGTTTGTAGGGTCAAAGCGGCTGGAGCAGATGCCACAGCTAGAGGGCCCCACAGCTATAGGCGAAGAGCTACTTTGTTGTGGACTAAACAGTGGTTGATGCGGCGAGGTGAAGCTTCGATGTGTCTTGTAGAGCGCATGATTCCCTGTTTCTGTTCGTTTCTCCTTTTCTCAAGCCACC